>NC_058083.1:538533223-538759773 GCF_014858855.1 Bufo gargarizans | reverse complement strand
AATAACTGAGTATGACAGCGGTATATGAGCCTGGAACGTCACACCTGCTGAGGCTGCAGGGCCTGAAATAGTGGAATCTGGCAAAAAAATGTTTTTAAAACTCCAGAAAATGATGGCTGTATTTCTAGCTGACTAATCCAGATGTCGTAGATTGGCCAAAAAAGTGTTTGGTAATAGAATATGAAGGCTGTATATATTAAACTTGAATTTAACACTTGCAGATCTGGAAAATAGTGTTTTTTGGCAAAAAAAGTGTGTTTTAAAAAACCCAGAAAATGATGGTTGTATTTCTAGCTTAAATTGCTCGCTGACTAATCCTGCAAATGCACCAGATGTTGTAAATTGCCCAAAAAAATGGTGATTTTCAATATCCCAAAGCACAGATGCAGTGTGGTGCACTGAGCTCGCATAGAATGGCCGCCGACACCTAACTGACTTATTAAAGTTATTATTTCCCGGTCACTGGGCTCAGGGTAGATAGTGCCCTGCACCCACACAGCACGATGTCTGTAGATGGCTGAGTAAGACCCTCCCCCTACACTAGTAACAGCAGAGTGACGGGCGGCGCTACTCCAGCTTATATAGAGGCGGGGTCACAGGCTGCTCCGGCCAATCACAGCCCTGACATTAGTAGGCTTCTAAGGTCAGACAGTTAGCTGCGTGATGATTGGCTGCTCTGCACCCACACAGCACAATGTCTGTAGATGGCTGAGTAAGATCCTCCCCCTACACTAGTAACAGCAGAGTGACGGGCGGCGCTACCTGACTGCAGCTTATATAGAGGCGGGGTCACACGCTGCTCCGGCCAATCACAGTCCTGACATTAGTAGGCTTCTAAGGTCAGACAGTTAGCTGCGTGATGATTGGCTGCTCTGCACCCACACAGCACAATGTCTGTAGATGGCTGAGTAAGACCCTCCCCCTACACTGGTAACAGCAGAGTGACGGGCGGCGCTATCTGACTGCAGCTTATATAGAGGCGGGGTCACAGGCTGCTCCGGCCAATCACAGTCCTGACATTAGTAGGCTTCTAAGGGCAGACAGTTAGCTGCGTGATGATTGGCTGCCCTGCACCCACACAGCACGATGTCTGTAGATGGCTGAGTAAGACCCTCCCCCTACACTAGTAACAGCAGAGTGACGGGCGGCGCTACTCCAGCTTATATAGAGGCGGGGTCACAGGCTGCTCCGGCCAATCACAGCCCTGACATTAGTAGGCTTCTAAGGGCAGACAGTTAGCTGCGTGATGATTGGCTGCTCTGCACCCACACAGCACAATGTCTGTAGATGGCTGAGTAAGACCCTCTCCCTACACTAGTAACAGCAGAGTGACGGGCGGCGCTACCTGACTGCAGCTTATATAGAGGCGGGGTCACAGGCTGCTCCGGCCAATCACAGCCCTGCCATTAGTAGGCTTCTAAGGGCAGACAGTTAGCTGCGTGATGATTGGCTGCCCTGCACCCACACAACACAATGTCTGTAGATGGCTGAGTAAGACCCTCTCCCTACACTAGTAACAGCAGAGTGACGGGCGGCGCTACCTGACTGCAGCTTATATAGAGGCGGAGTCACAGGCTGCTCCGGCCAATCACAGCCCTGCCATTAGTAGGCTTCTAAGGTCAGACAGTTAGCTGCGTGATGATTGGCTGCTCTGCACCCACACAACACAATGTCTGTAGATGGCTGAGTAAGACCCTCTCCCTACACTAGTAACAGCAGAGTGACGGGCGGCGCTACCTGACTGCAGCTTATATAGAGGCGGGGTCACAGGCTGCTCCGGCCAATCACAGCCCTGACATTAGTAGGCTTCTAAGGGCAGACTGTTAGCTGCGTGATGATTGGCTGCTCTGCACCCACACAACACAATGTCTGTAGATGGCTGAGTAAGACCCTCCCCCTACACTAGTAACAGCAGAGTGACGGGCGGCGCTACTCCAGCTTATATAGAGGCGGGGTCACAGGCTGCTCCGGCCAATCACAGCCCTGCCATTAGTAGGCTTCTAAGGGCAGACTGTTAGCTGCGTGATGATTGGCTGCTCTGCACCCACACAACACAATGTCTGTAGATGGCTGAGTAAGACCCTCTCCCTACACTAGTAACAGCAGAGTGACGGGCGGCGCTACCTGACTGCAGCTTATATAGAGGCGGGGTCACAGGCTGCTCCGGCCAATCACAGCCCTGACATTAGTAGGCTTCTAAGGGCAGACTGTTAGCTGCGTGATGATTGGCTGCTCTGCACCCACACAACACAATGTCTGTAGATGGCTGAGTAAGACCCTCTCCCTACACTAGTAACAGCAGAGTGACGGGCGGCGCTACCTGACTGCAGCTTATATAGAGGCGGGGTCACAGGCTCCTCCGGCCAATCACAGTCCTGACATTAGTAGGCTTCTAAGGGCAGACAGTTAGCTGCGTGATGATTGGCTGCTCTGCACTCACACAGCACAATGTCTGTAGATGGCTGAGTAAGACCCTCCCCCTACACTAGTAACAGCAGAGTGACGGGCGGCGCTACTCCAGCTTATATAGAGGCGGGGTCACAGGCTGCTCCGGCCAATCACAGTCCTGACATTAGTAGGCTTCTAAGGGCAGACAGTTAGCTGCGTGATGATTGGCTGCTCTGCACCCACACAACACAATGTCTGTAGATGGCTGAGTAAGACCCTCTCCCTACACTAGTAACAGCAGAGTGACGGGCGGCGCTACTCCAGCTTATATAGAGGCGGGGTCACAGGCTGCTCCGGCCAATCACAGCCCTGACATTAGTAGGCTTCTAAGGGCAGACAGTTAGCTGCGTGATGATTGGCTGCTCTGCACCCACACAACACAATGTCTGTAGATGGCTGAGTAAGACCCTCCCCCTACACTAGTAACAGCAGAGTGACGGGCGGCGCTACCTGACTGCAGCTTATATAGAGGCGGGGTCACAGGCTGCTCCGGCCAATCACAGCCCTGACATTAGTAGGCTTCTAAGGGCAGACAGTTAGCTGCGTGATGATTGGCTGCTCTGCACCCACACAGCACGATGTCTGTAGATGGCTGAGTAAGACCCTCTCCCTACACTAGTAACAGCAGAGTGACGGGCAGCGCTACTCCAGCTTATATAGAGGCGGGGTCACAGGCTGCTCCGGCCAATCACAGTCCTGACATTAGTAGGCTTCTAAGGGCAGACAGTTAGCTGCGTGATGATTGGCTGCTCTGCACCCACACAGCACAATGTCTGTAGATGGCGGAGTTAGATCCTCTCCCTACACTAGTAACAGCAGAGTGACGGGCGGCGCTACTCCAGCTTATATAGAGGCGGGGTCACAGGCTGCTCCGGCCAATCACAGCCCTGACATTAGTAGGCTTCTAAGGGCAGACAGTTAGCTGCGTGATGATTGGCTGCTCTGCACCCACACAACACAATGTCTGTAGATGGCTGAGTAAGACCCTCTCCCTACACTAGTAACAGCAGAGTGACGGGCGGCGCTACCTGACTGCAGCTTATATAGAGGCGGGGTCACAGGCTGCTCCGGCCAATCACAGCCCTGCCAATAGTAGGCTTCTAAGGTCAGACAGTTAGCTGCGTGATGATTGGCTGCTCTGCACCCACACAGCACGATGTCTGTAGATGGCTGAGTAAGACCCTCCCCCTACACTAGTAACAGCAGAGTGACGGGCGGCGCTACTCCAGCTTATATAGAGGCGGGGTCACAGGCTGCTCCGGCCAATCACAGTCCTGACATTAGTAGGCTTCTAAGGTCAGACAGTTAGCTGCGTGATGATTGGCTGCTCTGCACCCACACAGCACAATGTCTGTAGATGGCTGAGTAAGACCCTCTCCCTACACTAGTAACAGCAGAGTGACGGGCGGCGCTACCTACTGCAGCTTATATAGAGGCGGGGTCACAGGCTGCTCCGGCCAATCACAGTCCTGACATTAGTAGGCTTCTAAGGTCAGACAGTTAGCTGCGTGATGATTGGCTGCTCTGCACCCACACAGCACAATGTCTGTAGATGGCTGAGTAAGACCCTCCCCCTACACTAGTAACAGCAGAGTGACGGGCGGCGCTACCTGACTGCAGCTTATATAGAGGCGGAGTCACAGGCTGCTCCGGCCAATCACAGCCCTGACATTAGTAGGCTTCTAAGGGCAGACAGTTAGCTGCGTGATGATTGGCTGCTCTGCACCCACACAGCACAATGTCTGTAGATGGCTGAGTAAGACCCTCCCCCTACACTAGTAACAGCAGAGTGACGGGCGGCGCTACCTGACTCCAGCTTATATAGAGGCGGGGTCACACGCTGCTCCGGCCAATCACAGTCCTGACAATAGTAGGCTTCTAAGGGCAGACAGTTAGCTGCGTGATGATTGGCTGCTCTGCACCCACACAACACAATGTCTGTAGATGGCTGAGTTAGACCCTCCCCCTACACTAGTAACAGCAGAGTGACGGGCGGCGCTACCTGACTGCAGCTTATATAGAGGCGGGGTCACAGGCTGCTCCGGCCAATCACAGTCCTGACATTAGTAGGCTTCTAAGGGCAGACAGTTAGCTGCGTGATGATTGGCTGCTCTGCACCCACACAACACAATGTCTGTAGATGGCTGAGTAAGACCCTCCCCCTACACTAGTAACAGCAGAGTGACGGGCGGCGCTACTCCAGCTTATATAGAGGCGGGGTCACAGGCTGCTCCGGCCAATCACAGTCCTGCCATTAGTAGGCTTCTAAGGGCAGACAGTTAGCTGCGTGATGATTGGCTGCTCTGCACCCACACAGCACAATGTCTGTAGATGGCTGAGTAAGACCCTCCCCCTACACTAGTAACAGCAGAGTGACGGGCGGCGCTACCTGACTGCAGCTTATATAGAGGCGGGGTCACAGGCTGCTCCGGCCAATCACAGCCCTGACATTAGTAGGCTTCTAAGGGCAGACAGTTAGCTGCGTGATGATTGGCTGCCCTGCACCCACACAGCACAATGTCTGTAGATGGCTGAGTAAGACCCTCCCCCTACACTAGTAACAGCAGAGTGACGGGCGGCGCTACCTGACTCCAGCTTATATAGAGGCGGGGTCACACGCTGCTCCGGCCAATCACAGCCATGCCATTAGTAGGCTTCTAAGGGCAGACAGTTAGCTGCGTGATGATTGGCTGCTCTGCACCCACACAGCACAATGTCTGTAGATGGCTGAGTTAGACCCTCTCCCTACACTAGTAACAGCAGAGTGACGGGCGGCGCTACCTGACTGCAGCTTATATAGAGGCGGGGTCACAGGCTGCTCCTGGCCAATCACAGCCCTGACATTAGTAGGCTTCTAAGGGCAGACAGTTAGCTGCGTGATGATTGGCTGCTCTGCACCCACACAGCACAATGTCTGTAGATGGCTGAGTAAGACCCTCCCCCTACACTAGTAACAGCAGAGTGACGGGCGGCGCTACCTGACTGCAGCTTATATAGAGGCGGGGTCACAGGCTGCTCCGGCCAATCACAGCCCTGACATTAGTAGGCTTCTAAGGGCAGACAGTTAGCTGCGTGATGATTGGCTGCTCTGCACCCACACAACACAATGTCTGTAGATGGCTGAGTAAGACCCTCCCCCTACACTAGTAACAGCAGAGTGACGGGCGGCGCTACCTGACTGCAGCTTATATAGAGGCGGGGTCACAGGCTGCTCCGGCCAATCACAGCCCTGACATTAGTAGGCTTCTAAGGGCAGACTGTTAGCTGCGTGATGATTGGCTGCTCTGCACCCACACAGCACAATGTCTGTAGATGGCTGAGTAAGACCCTCTCCCTACACTAGTAACAGCAGAGTGACGGGCGGCGCTACCTGACTGCAGCTTATATAGAGGCGGGGTCACAGGCTGCTCCGGCCAATCACAGCCCTGACATTAGTAGGCTTCTAAGGGCAGACAGTTAGCTGCGTGATGATTGGCTGCTCTGCACCCACACAACACAATGTCTGTAGATGGCTGAGTAAGACCCTCCCCCTACACTAGTAACAGCAGAGTGACGGGCGGCGCTACCTGACTGCAGCTTATATAGAGGCGGGGTCACAGGCTGCTCCGGCCAATCATAGTCCTGACATTAGTAGGCTTCTAAGGTCAGACAGTTAGCTGCGTGATGATTGGCTGCTCTGCACCCACACAGCACAATGTCTGTAGATGGCTGAGTAAGACCCTCTCCCTACACTAGTAACAGCAGAGTGACGGGCGGCGCTACCTGACTGCAGCTTATATAGAGGCGGGGTCACAGGCTGCTCTGGCCAATCACAGCCCTGACATTAGTAGGCTTCTAAGGGCAGACAGTTAGCTGCGTGATGATTGGCTGCTCTGCACCCACACAACACAATGTCTGTAGATGGCTGAGTAAGACCCTCCCCCTACACTAGTAACAGCAGAGTGACGGGCGGCGCTACCTGACTGCAGCTTATATAGAGGCGGGGTCACAGGCTGCTCCGGCCAATCACAGCCCTGACATTAGTAGGCTTCTAAGGGCAGACAGTTAGCTGCGTGATGATTGGCTGCTCTGCACCCACACAGCACAATGTCTGTAGATGGCTGAGTAAGACCCTCCCCCTACACTAGTAACAGCAGAGTGACGGGCGGCGCTACCTGACTGCAGCTTATATAGAGGCGGGGTCACAGGCTGCTCCGGCCAATCACAGTCCTGACATTAGTAGGCTTCTAAGGGCAGACAGTTAGCTGCGTGATGATCGGCTGCTCTGCACCCACACAGCACAATGTCTGTAGATGGCTGAGTAAGACCCTCTCCCTACACTGGTAACAGCAGAGTGACGGGCGGCGCTACCTGACTGCAGCTTATATAGAGGCGGGGTCACAGGCTGCTCCGGCCAATCACAGTCCTGACATTAGTAGGCTTCTAAGGGCAGACAGTTAGCTGCGTGATGATTGGCTGCTCTGCACCCACACAGCACGATGTCTGTAGATGGCTGAGTAAGACCCTCCCCCTACACTAGTAACAGCAGAGTGACGGGCGGCGCTACCTGACTGCAGCTTATATAGAGGCGGGGTCACAGGCTGCTCCGGCCAATCACAGTCCTGACATTAGTAGGCTTCTAAGGGCAGACAGTTAGCTGCGTGATGATTGGCTGCTCTGCACCCACACAGCACAATGTCTGTAGATGGCTGAGTTAGACCCTCCCCCTACACTAGTAACAGCAGAGTGACGGGCGGCGCTACTCCAGCTTATATAGAGGCGGGGTCACAGGCTGCTCTGGCCAATCACAGTCCTGACATTAGTAGGCTTCTAAGGGCAGACAATTAGCTGCGTGATGATTGGCTGCTCTGCACCCACACAACACAATGTCTGTAGATGGCTGAGTAAGACCCTCTCCCTACACTAGTAACAGCAGAGTGACAGGGGGCGCTACCTGACTGCAGCTTATATAGAGGCGGGGTCACAGGCTGCTCCGGCCAATCACAGTCCTGACATTAGTAGGCTTCTAAGGGCAGACAGTTAGCTGCGTGATGATTGGCTGCTCTGCACCCACACAACACAATGTCTGTAGATGGCTGAGTAAGACCCTCTCCCTACACTAGTAACAGCAGAGTGACGGGCGGCGCTACCTGACTGCAGCTTATATAGAGGCGGGGTCACAGGCTGCTCCGGCCAATCACAGCCCTGACATTAGTAGGCTTCTAAGAGCAGACAGTTAGCTGCGTGATGATTGGCTGCTCTGCACCCACACAGCACAATGTCTGTAGATGGCTGAGTAAGACCCTCTCCCTACACTAGTAACAGCAGAGTGACGGGCGGCGCTACTCCAGCTTATATAGAGGCGGGGTCACAGGCTGCTCCGGCCAATCACAGCCCTGCCTATGTAGGCTTCTAAGGGCAGACAGTTAGCTGCGTGATGATTGGCTGCTCTGCACCCACACAGCACAATGTCTGTAGATGGCTGAGTAAGACCCTCTCCCTACACTAGTAACAGCAGAGTGACGGGCGGCGCTACCTGACTGCAGCTTATATAGAGGCGGGGTCACAGGCTGCTCCGGCCAATCACAGCCCTGACATTAGTAGGCTTCTAAGGGCAGACAGTTAGCTGCGTGATGATTGGCTGCTCTGCACCCACACAACACAATGTCTGTAGATGGCTGAGTAAGACCCTCCCCCTACACTAGTAACAGCAGAGTGACGGGCGGCGCTACTCCAGCTCTTATAGAGGCGGAGGCACAGGCTGCTCCGGCCAATCACAGCCCTGACATTAGTAGGCTTCTAAGAGCAGACAGTTAGCTGCGTGATGATTGGCTGCTCTGCACCCACACAGCACAATGTCTGTAGATGGCTGAGTAAGACCCTCTCCCTACACTAGTAACAGCAGAGTGACGGGCGGCGCTACCTGACTGCAGCTTATATAGAGGCGGAGTCACAGGCTGCTCCGGCCAATCACAGCCCGTACAATAGTAGGCTTCTAAGGGCAGACAGTTAGCTGCGTGATGATTGGCTGCTCTGCACCCACACAGCACAATGTCTGTAGATGGCTGAGTAAGACCCTCCCCCTACACTAGTAACAGCAGAGTGACGGGCGGCGCTACTCCAGCTTATATAGAGGCGGGGTCACAGGCTGCTCCGGCCAATCACAGCCCTGACATTAGTAGGCTTCTAAGGGCAGACAGTTAGCTGCGTGATGATTGGCTGCTCTGCACCCACACAACACAATGTCTGTAGATGGCTGAGTAAGACCCTCCCCCTACACTAGTAACAGCAGAGTGACGGGCGGCGCTACCTGACTGCAGCTTATATAGAGGCGGAGTCACAGGCTGCTCCGGCCAATCACAGTCCTGACATTAGTAGGCTTCTAAGGGCAGACAGTTAGCTGCGTGATGATTGGCTGCTCTGCACCCACACAGCACAATGTCTGTAGATGGCTGAGTTAGATCCTCCCCCTACACTAGTAACAGCAGAGTGACGGGCGGCGCTACCTGACTGCAGCTTATATAGAGGCGGAGTCACAGGCTGCTCCGGCCAATCACAGTCCTGACATTAGTAGGCTTCTAAGGGCAGACAGTTAGCTGCGTGATGATTGGCTGCTCTGCACCCACACAGCACAATGTCTGTAGATGGCTGAGTAAGACCCTCCCCCTACACTAGTAACAGCAGAGTGACGGGCGGCGCTACCTGACTGCAGCTTATATAGAGGCGGGGTCACAGGCTGCTCCGGCCAATCACAGCCATGCCATTAGTAGGCTTCTAAGGGCAGACAGTTAGCTGCGTGATGATTGGCTGCTCTGCACCCACACAGCACAATGTCTGTAGATGGCTGAGTAAGATCCTCCCCCTACACTAGTAACAGCAGAGTGACGGGCGGCGCTATCTGACTGCAGCTTATATAGAGGCGGAGTCACAGGCTGCTCCGGCCAATCACAGCCCTGCCAATAGTGGGCTTCTAAGGTCAGACAGTTAGCTGCGTGATGATTGGCTGCTCTGCACCCACACAGCACAATGTCTGTAGATGGCTGAGTTAAGATCCCTCCCCCTACACTAGTAACAGCAGAGTGACGGGCGGCGCTACCTGACTGCAGCTTATATAGAGGCGGAGTCACAGGCTGCTCCAGCCAATCACAGCCCTGCCATTAGTAGGCTTCTAAGGGCAGACAGTTAGCTGCGTGATGATTGGCTGCTCTGCACCCACACAAGCACAATGTCTGTAGATGGCTGAGTAAGACCCTCCCCCTACACTAGTAACAGCAGAGTGACGGGCGGCGCTACCTGACTGCAGCTTATATAGAGGCGGGGTCACAGGCTGCTCCGGCCAATCACAGCCCTGCCATTAGTAGGCTTCTAAGGGCAGACAGTTAGCTGCGTGATGATTGGCTGCTCTGCACCCACACAACACAATGTCTGTAGATGGCTGAGTAAGACCCTCTCCCTACACTAGTAACAGCAGAGTGACGGGCGGCGCTACCTGACTGCAGCTTATATAGAGGCGGAGTCACAGGCTGCTCCGGCCAATCACAGCCCTGACATTAGTAGGCTTCTAAGGTCAGACAGTTAGCTGCGTGATGATTGGCTGCCCTGCACCCACACAGCACAATGTCTGTAGATGGCTGAGTAAGACCCTCCCCCTACACTAGTAACAGCAGAGTGACGGGCGGCGCTACCTGACTGCAGCTTATATAGAGGCGGGGTCACAGGCTGCTCCGGCCAATCACAGTCCTGACATTAGTAGGCTTCTAAGGTCAGACAGTTAGCTGCGTGATGATTGGCTGCTCTGCACCCACACAGCACAATGTCTGTAGATGGCTGAGTAAGACCCTCTCCCTACACTAGTAACAGCAGAGTGACGGGCGGCGCTACCTGACTGCAGCTTATATAGAGGCGGGGTCACAGGCTGCTCCGGCCAATCACAGCCCTGCCAATAGTAGGCTTCTAAGGGCAGACAGTTAGCTGCGTGATGATTGGCTGCTCTGCACCCACACAGCACAATGTCTGTAGATGGCTGAGTAAGACCCTCCCCCTACACTAGTAACAGCAGAGTGACGGGCGGCGCTACTCCAGCTTATATAGAGGCGGGGTCACAGGCTGCTCCGGCCAATCACAGCCCTGACATTAGTAGGCTTCTAAGGTCAGACAGTTAGCTGCGTGATGATTGGCTGCCCTGCACCCACACAGCACAATGTCTGTAGATGGCTGAGTAAGACCCTCCCCCTACACTGGTAACAGCAGAGTGACGGGCGGCGCTACCTGACTGCAGCTTATATAGAGGCGGGGTCACAGGCTGCTCCGGCCAATCACAGCCCTGACATTAGTAGGCTTCTAAGGGCAGACAGTTAGCTGCGTGATGATTGGCTGCCCTGCACCCACACAGCACAATGTCTGTAGATGGCTGATTAAGACCCTCTCCCTACACTGGTAACAGCAGAGTGACGGGCGGCGCTACCTGACTGCAGCTTATATAGAGGCGGAGTCACAGGCTGCTCCGGCCAATCACAGCCCTGACATTAGTAGGCTTCTAAGGGCAGACAGTTAGCTGCGTGATGATTGGCTGCTCTGCACCCACACAGCACAATGTCTGTAGATGGCTGAGTAAGACCCTCCCCCTACACTAGTAACAGCAGAGTGACGGGCGGCGCTACCTGACTGCAGCTTATATAGAGGCGGGGTCACAGGCTGCTCCGGCCAATCACAGTCCTGACATTAGTAGGCTTCTAAGGGCAGACAGTTAGCTGCGTGATGATTGGCTGCTCTGCACCCACACAGCACAATGTCTGTAGATGGCTGAGTAAGACCCTCTCCCTACACTAGTAACAGCAGAGTGACGGGCGGCGCTACCTGACTGCAGCTTATATAGAGGCGGGGTCACAGGCTGCTCCGGCCAATCACAGCCCTGACATTAGTAGGCTTCTAAGGGCAGACAGTTAGCTGCGTGATGATTGGCTGCTCTGCACCCACACAGCACAATGTCTGTAGATGGCTGAGTTAGATCCTCCCCCTACACTAGTAACAGCAGAGTGACGGGCGGCGCTACCTGACTGCAGCTTATATAGAGGCGGGGTCACAGGCTGCTCCGGCCAATCACAGCCCTGACATTAGTAGGCTTCTAAGGTCAGACAGTTAGCTGCGTGATGATTGGCTGCTCTGCACCCACACAGCACAATGTCTGTAGATGGCTGAGTAAGACCCTCCCCCTACACTAGTAACAGCAGAGTGACGGGCGGCGCTACTCCAGCTTATATAGAGGCGGGGTCACAGGCTGCTCCGGCCAATCACAGCCCTGACATTAGTAGGCTTCTAAGGGCAGACAGTTAGCTGCGTGATGATTGGCTGCTCTGCACCCACACAGCACAATGTCTGTAGATGGCTGAGTAAGACCCTCCCCCTACACTAGTAACAGCAGAGTGACGGGCGGCGCTCCTCCAGCTTATATAGAGGCGGGAGTCACAGGCTGCTCCGGCCAATCACAGCCCTGACATTAGTAGGCTTCTAAGGGCAGACAGTTAGCTGCGTGATGATTGGCTGCTCTGCACCCACACAGCACAATGTCTGTAGATGGCTGAGTAAGACCCTCCCCCTACACTAGTAACAGCAGAGTGACGGGCAGCGCTACCTGACTGCAGCTTATATAGAGGCGGGGTCACAGGCTGCTCCGGCCAATCACAGCCCTGACATTAGTAGGCTTCTAAGGGCAGACAGTTAGCTGCGTGATGATTGGCTGCTCTGCACCCACACAGCACAATGTCTGTAGATGGCTGAGTTAGACCCTCCCCCTACACTAGTAACAGCAGAGTGACGGGCGGCGCTACTCCAGCTTATATAGAGGCGGGGTCACAGGCTGCTCCGGCCAATCACAGCCCTGACAATAGTAGGCTTCTAAGGGCAGACAGTTAGCTGCGTGATGATTGGATGCTCTGCACCCACACAGCACAATGCCTGTAGATGGCTGAGTAAGACCCTCCCCCTACACTAGTAACAGCAGAGTGACGGGCGGCGCTACTCCAGCTTATATAGAGGCGGAGTCACAGGCTGCTCCGGCCAATCACAGCCCTGACATTAGTAGGCTTCTAAGGGCAGACAGTTAGCTGCGTGATGATTGGATGCTCTGCACCCACACAGCACAATGTCTGTAGATGGCTGAGTAAGACCCTCCCCCTACACTAGTAACAGCAGAGTGACGGGCGGCGCTACCTGACTGCAGCTTATATAGAGGCGGGGTCACAGGCTGCTCCGGCCAATCACAGTCCTGCCATTAGTAGGCTTCTAAGGGCAGACAGTTAGCTGCGTGATGATTGGCTGCCCTGCACCCACACAGCACAATGTCTGTAGATGGCTGAGTAAGACCCTCTCCCTACACTAGTATCAGCAGAGTGACGGGCGGCGCTACTCCAGCTTATATAGAGGCGGGGTCACAGGCTGCTCCGGCCAATCACAGCCCTGCCAATAGTGGGCTTCTAAGGGCAGACAGTTAGCTGCGTGATGATTGGCTGCTCTGCACCCACACAGCACAATGTCTGTAGATGGCTGAGTAAGACCCTCTCCCTACACTAGTAACAGCAGAGTGACGGGCAGCGCTACTCCAGCTTATATAGAGGCGGGGTCACAGGCTGCTCCGGCCAATCACAGCCCTGACATTAGTAGGCTTCTAAGGGCAGACAGTTAGCTGCGTGATGATTGGCTGCTCTGCACCCACACAACACAATGTCTGTAGATGGCTGAGTAAGACCCTCCCCCTACACTAGTAACAGCAGAGTGACGGGCGGCGCTACCTGACTGCAGCTTATATAGAGGCGGGGTCACAGGCTGCTCCGGCCAATCACAGCCCTGACATTAGTAGGCTTCTAAGGGCAGACAGTTAGCTGCGTGATGATTGGCTGCCCTGCACCCACACAGCACAATGTCTGTAGATGGCTGAGTAGACCCTCTCCCCTACACTAGTAACAGCAGAGTGACGGGCAGGCGCTACTCCAGCTTATATAGAGGCGGGGTCACAGGCTGCTCCGGCCAATCACAGCCCTGACATTAGTAGGCTTCTAAGGGCAGACAGTTAGCTGCGTGATGATTGGCTGCTCTGCACCCACACAACACAATGTCTGTAGATGGCTGAGTAAGACCCTCTCCCTACACTGGTAACAGCAGAGTGACGGGCGGCGCTACTACGCAGCTTATATAGAGGCGGGGTCACAGGCTGCTCCGGCCAATCACAGCCCTGACATTAGTAGGCTTCTAAGGGCAGACAGTTAGCTGCGTGATGATTGGCTGCTCTGCACCCACACAAGCACAATGTCTGTAGATGGCTGAGTAAGACCCTCCCCCTACACTAGTAACAGCAGAGTGACGGGCGGCGCTACCTACCAGCTTATATAGAGGCGGGGTCACAGGCTGCTCCGGCCAATCACAGCCCTGACATTAGTAGGCTTCTAAGGGCAGACAGTTAGCTGCGTGATGATTGGATGCTCTGCACCCACACAGCACAATGCCTGTAGATGGCTGAGTAAGACCCTCCCCCTACACTAGTAACAGCAGAGTGACGGGCGGCGCTACCTGACTGCAGCTTATATAGAGGCGGGGTCACAGGCTGCTCCGGCCAATCACAGCCCTGACATTAGTAGGCTTCTAAGGGCAGACAGTTAGCTGCGTGATGATTGGATGCTCTGCACCCACACAGCACAATGCCTGTAGATGGCTGAGTAAGACCCTCCCCCTACACTAGTAACAGCAGAGTGACGGGCGGCGCTACTCCAGCTTATATAGAGGCGGGGTCACAGGCTGCTCCGGCCAATCACAGCCCTGACAATAGTAGGCTTCTAAGGGCAGACAGTTAGCTGCGTGATGATTGGATGCTCTGCACCCACACAGCACAATGCCTGTAGATGGCTGAGTAAGACCCTCCCCCTACACTAGTAACAGCAGAGTGACGGGCGGCGCTACCTGACTGCAGCTTATATAGAGGCGGAGTCACAGGCTGCTCCGGCCAATCACAGCCCTGACATTAGTAGGCTTCTAAGGGCAGACAGTTAGCTGCGTGATGATTGGCTGCTCTGCACCCACACAGCACAATGTCCTGTAGATGGCTGAGTAAGACCCTCCCCCTACACTAGTAACAGCAGAGTGACGGGCGGCGCTACCTGACTGCAGCTTATATAGAGGCGGGGTCACAGGCTGCTCCGGCCAATCACAGTCCTGACATTAGTAGGCTTCTAAGGGCAGACAGTTAGCTGCGTGATGATTGGCTGCTCTGCACCCACACAGCACAATGTCTGTAGATGGCTGAGTAAGACCCTCTCCCTACACTAGTAACAGCAGAGTGACGGGCGGCGCTACCTGACTGCAGCTTATATAGAGGCGGGGTCACAGGCTGCTCCGGCCAATCACAGCCCTGACAATAGTAGGCTTCTAAGGGCAGACAGTTAGCTGCGTGATGATTGGCTGCTCTGCACCCACACAGCACAATGTCTGTAGATGGCTGAGTAAGACCCTCCCCCTACACTAGTAACAGCAGAGTGACGGGCGGCGCTACTACCAGCTTATATAGAGGCGGAGTCACAGGCTGCTCCGGCCAATCACAGCCCTGACATTAGTAGGCTTCTAAGGGCAGACAGTTAGCTGCGTGATGATTGGCTGCTCTGCACCCACACAGCACAATGTCTGTAGATGGCTGAGTAAGACCCTCCCCCTACACTAGTAACAGCAGAGTGACGGGCGGCGCTACCTGACTGCAGCTTATATAGAGGCGGGGTCACAGGCTGCTCCGGCCAATCACAGTCCCTGCCATTAGTAGGCTTCTAAGGGCAGACAGTTAGCTGCGTGATGATTGGCTGCCCTGCACCCACACAGCACAATGTCTGTAGATGGCTGAGTAAGACCCTCTCCCTACACTAGTAACAGCAGAGTGACGGGCAGGCGCTACCTGACTCAGCTTATATAGAGGCGGGGTCACAGGCTGCTCCGGCCAATCACAGCCCTGACATTAGTAGGCTTCTAAGGGCAGACAGTTAGCTGCGTGATGATTGGCTGCTCTGCACCCACACAGCACAATGTCTGTAGATGGCGGAGTTAGATCCTCTCCCTACACTAGTAACAGCAGAGTGACGGGCGGCGCTACCTGACTGCAGCTTATATAGAGGCGGGGTCACAGGCTGCTCCGGCCAATCACAGCCCTGACATTAGTAGGCTTCTAAGGGCAGACAGTTAGCTGCGTGATGATTGGCTGCTCTGCACCCACACAGCACGATGTCTGTAGATGGCTGAGTAAGACCCTCCCCCTACACTAGTAACAGCAGAGTGACGGGCGGCGCTACCTGACTGCAGCTTATATAGAGGCGGGGTCACAGGCTGCTCCGGCCAATCACAGCCCTGACATTAGTAGGCTTCTAAGGGCAGACAGTTAGCTGCGTGATGATTGGCTGCCCTGCACCCACACAACACAATGTCTGTAGATGGCTGAGTAAGACCCTCCCCCTACACTAGTAACAGCAGAGTGACGGGCGGCGCTACCTGACTGCAGCTTATATAGAGGCGGGGTCACAGGCTGCTCCGGCCAATCACAGCCCTGACATTAGTAGGCTTCTAAGGGCAGACAGTTAGCTGCGTGATGATTGGCTGCTCTGCACCCACACAGCACAATGTCTGTAGATGGCTGAGTAAGACCCTCCCCCTACACTAGTAACAGCAGAGTGACGGGCGGCGCTCCTCCAGCTTATATAGATGCGGAGTCACAGGCTGCTCCGGCCAATCACAGCCCTGACATTAGTAGGCTTCTAAGGGCAGACAGTTAGCTGCGTGATGATTGGCTGCTCTGCACCCACACAACACAATGTCTGTAGATGGCTGAGTAAGACCCTCTCCCTACACTAGTAACAGCAGAGTGACGGGCGGCGCTACCTGACTGCAGCTTATATAGAGGCGGGGTCACAGGCTGCTCCGGCCAATCACAGTCCTGCCATTAGTAGGCTTCTAAGGGCAGACAGTTAGCTGCTTGATGATTGGCTGCTCTGCAGCCTTTCAAAAAGCGCCAAGAAAGCGCCAAACACTGAACCCGAACTTTTAATGGAATGTTCCGGTCCGGGGTCCAAAAATCCTAAAGTTCGGTACCAACCCCAACTCTACAGCTCGGGGTTCGCTCCACCCTGCTTATGAACTCGAAATGACCGTACAATAATGGAGATAGAGATGTGTGAGAGGTACGAGAAATGCAAACGTCATCTTTATCAACTAGCACTCCCAGCATATTCCGCCTGTTACTATGTGGTAGAGAAGGGGACTACAACTCCCAGCATTCCTTTAGCTTTCAGTTCTCACACTTTCATTCTCTCCTTTCCAAACAAAGCCACACCCCTTTATATCACATGATTATCTTCACAGACTTCCACAGCATCCCCACTCCTTAGCTCCACCCCCTCCTCTACTGATCACATGACGGTGACATCATCCCAGGTCATTCACCATATCTTCTCTACAGCTGAGCTCCGCCCCTTCTGATCACATGATGGTGATATCATCACAGGTCCTACTTCACCACTTCTCCCCACTGCTGAGCTCCGCCTCTCCTGATCACATGGCAGTGACGTCATCCCAGGTCCTACATCAACACTTCTCCCCACTGCTGAGCTCCGCCCTCCTGATCACATGGCAGTGACGTCATCCCAGGTCCTACATCACCACGTCTCCCCACTGCTGAGCTCCGCCCTCCTGATCACATGGCAGTGACGTCATCCCAGGTCCTGCAGCTCTTGCAGTGCACAGATACAGAGCAGGTCCTGGTCTTCTCTCCAGAATCCCCCTTTATCCCCGGGGTCTCTCCTTGTCCTGGAGGATCTCCTCCAGCTTCTCCACCAAGGATGGACAGGAAGGAGATCAGCAGAAGAATATTAGACCTCACCTTGGAGATCATCTCCCTGCTGAGCGGAGAGGTAAACCTTTCTAGATTTCTCTCCTCTTTATTGTATTCTGGAGCCAGTCAGACATCAGGAAGGAGAATCCATCATAGGAAGTGACAGGAAGAGGCTCCTGGAGAATGGCCTCCAGACCTTCCAAGGGACGGAGAAGCTGAAGACCGGCCACCGCTCAGTGATGGGGGATGTGGAGCCATGAGGAGGGAAGTAGGCAGGTTGTCCCCAGGAGATGGTGGCATTGTGGCCTGGAGGGAGGATTTCTACCACTAATCTAACATCTAGATGATACTAGAAGAAGGAGGCCTCCACTACGTCTAGAGGAAAGAAGGCTTCTCCACAACATAGAGGAGGAGTCTTTACTGTAAGAGCAGGGGGACTATGGAGCTCTCTGCCAGAGGAAGGGGGTGGGGGATTCTCTAGAAGAGTCCAGAAGGGGCTGGAGGGGGAGAATATTCCAGCTTCTAGGGACTAGATTACTGGAGATGGGGCCATGATCCCAGGAGGGATTCTGAGGGGAGATCTGGAGTCAGTGTCTCTCTCCATCCACAGGATTACACCCTAGTGAAGAAGACATCGGGGAGGACTCCCATCATCCAGGAGTCAGGAGGGTGGACCCCCATCACAGAGCCTCCCCCCCTGATACATGAGCAGAAGATCCTAGAACTCACCCACAAGATGATGGAGCTGCTGACTGGAGAGGTGACACTGCTGGGAATACTGGGAGGTTCTCCAGTAACAGCACTGGAGGGTCTGGGTGATGACGGTGTCATTGTGTTGTCAGGTTCCTGTAAGGTGTCAGGATGTGGCGGTGTATTTCTCCCTGGAGGAGTGGGAGTATATAGAAGGACAGGAGGATCTGTACGAGGAGGCCATGATGGAGGAGCCCCGGCCTCTGACATCTCCAGGTGAGAGGAGACCTTTCTGATGATAGAGATGTAAGGGTCCCCTGGATACTACTCCCATCATCTCATATATAATACAGTCTGTGTGTTATCTCCTATAGGTTCTGACTCCAGGAGGAGAAATCCCCCCGAGAGATGTCCCCGTCCTCTGTATTCCCAGGACTGTCCAGAGGAGAAGCTCCCAGAGAACCATCAGGTAGATGGAGCTGAGCCCTATACACATCTATATAGGGGGGTCCTGCAGTCATAGAGGGGTCATAGATTGTGGGGGTCTCTTATGTGGATCTGTTAGATTTCCCACCTGTCTGCTGTATTGTCCTGAATTGTTACAGATGACAAATCAGGGGGAAGATGTGACTGATATTAAAGTGGAGGATGAAGAAGAGCGGATGATGGGCGATCCCCCGTGTAAGAGTGAGGTGGAGGAGGACATTCCAGTCCATGTGACCACAGGTATGGAATCATGAATGGAGGAAGGGAATTGGGAGGTTTCTTTAGGTGAGGCTCCACCTCAGAGCTGCAGTAAAGTAGCACTCCGGGCAGTGACCCCTGTGTTATGTGCAGGAGCGGAGGGAGATGTGACTGCACATAGACATCCTCTCCAGGATCTTCTCTCCATCCTCTCATGGTCCAGGCTGGACACTTAACTTGGTTTTGGGGCTATTCAGAGCTCACTGTCCTCTCCATGACTCCGGCCTGAGATGTGCCGTGTCTCATGTCATTACCGTGTTACATATAGACTGCGGCCATTACACTGTACAGAGCTCACTGTCCTCTCCATGACTCCGGCCTGAGATGTGCCGTGTCTCATGTCATTACCATGTTACATGTAGACTGCGGCCATTACACTGTACAGAGCTCACTGTCCTCTCCATGACTCCGGCCTGAGATGTGCCGTGTCTCGTCATTACCATGTTACATGTAGACTGCGGCCATTACACTGTACAGAGCTCACTGTCCTCTCCATGACTCCGGCCTGAGATGTGCCGTGTCTCATGTCATTACCATGTTACATGTAGACTGCGGCTATTACACTGTACAGAGCTCACTGTCCTCTCCATGACTCCGGCCAGAGATGTGCCGTGTCTCATGTAATTACCGTGTTACATGTAGACTGCGGCTATTACACTGTACAGAGCTCACTGTCCTCTCCATGACTCCGGCCTGAGATGTGCCGTGTCTCATGTCATTACCATGTTACATGTAGACTGCGGCCATTACACTGTACAGAGCTCACTGTCCTCTCCATGACTCCGGCCTGAGATGTGCCGTGTCTCATGTCATTACCATGTTACATGTAGACTGCGGCCATTACACTGTACAGAGCTCACTGTCCTCTCCATGACTCCGGCCTGAGATGTGCTGTGTCTCATGTCATTACCATGTTACATGTAGACTGCGGCCATTACACTGTACAGAGCTCACTGTCCTCTCCATGACTCCGGCCTGAGATGTGCCGTGTCTCATGTCATTACCGTGTTACATGTAGACTGCGGCCATTACACTGTACAGAGCTCACTGTCCTCTCCATGACTCCGGCCTGAGATGTGCTGTGTCTCATGTCATTACCATGTTACATGTAGACTGCGGCCATTACACTGTACAGAGCTCACTGTCCTCTCCATGACTCCGGCCTGAGATGTGCCGTGTTCATGTCCTTACCATGTTACATGTAGACTGCGGCCATTACACTGTACAGAGCTCACTGTCCTCTCCATGACTCCGGCCTGAGATGTGCCGTGTCTCATGTCATTACCATGTTACATGTAGACTGCGGCCATTACACTGTACAGAGCTCACTGTCCTCTCCATGACTCCGGCCTGAGATGTGCCGTGTCTCATGTCATTGCCATGTTACATGTAGACTGCGGCCATTACACTGTACAGAGCTCACTGTCCTCTCCATGACTCCGGCCTGAGATGTGCCGTGTCTCATGTCATTACCATGTTACATGTAGACTGCGGCCATTACACTGTACAGAGCTCACTGTCCTCTCCATGACTCCGGCCTGAGATGTGCCGTGTTCATGTCATTACCGTGTTACATGTAGACTGCTGGCCATTACACTGTACAGAGCTCACTGTCCTCTCCATGACTCCGGCCTGAGATGTGCCGTGTCTCATGTCATTACCATGTTACATGTAGACTGCGGCCATTACACTGTACAGAGCTCACTGTCCTCTCCATGACTCCGGCCTGAGATGTGCCGTGTCTCATGTCATTACCGTGTTACATGTAGACTGCGGCCATTACACTGTACAGAGCTCACTGTCCTCTCCATGACTCCGGCCTGAGATGTGCCTGTGTCTCATGTCATTACCATGTTACATGTAGACTGCGGCCATTACACTGTACAGAGCTCACTGTCCTCTCCATGACTCCGGCCTGAGATGTGCCGTGTCTCATGTCATTACCATGTTACATGTAGACTGCGGCCATTACACTGTACAGAGCTCACTGTCCTCTCCATGACTCCGGCCTGAGATGTGCCGTGTCTCATGTCATTACCATGTTACATGTAGACTGCGGCCATTACACTGTACAGAGCTCACTGTCCTCTCCATGACTCCGGCCTGAGATGTGCCGTGTCTCATGTCATTACCATGTTACATGTAGACTGCGGCCATTACACTGTACAGAGCTCACTGTCCTCTCCATGACTCCGGCCTGAGATGTGCCGTGTCTCATGTCATTACCATGTTACATGTAGACTGCGGCCATTACACTGTACAGAGCTCACTGTCCTCTCCATGACTCCGGCCTGAGATGTGCCGTGTCTCATGTCATTACCATGTTACATGTAGACTGCGGCCATTACACTGTACAGAGCTCACTGTCCTCTCCATGACTCCGGCCTGAGATGTGCCGTGTCTCATGTCATTACCATGTTACATGTAGACTGCGGCCATTACACTGTACAGAGCTCACTGTCCTCTCCATGACTCCGGCCTGAGATGTGCCGTGTCTCATGTCATTACCATGTTACATGTAGACTGCGGCCATTACACTGTACAGAGCTCACTGTCCTCTCCATGACTCCGGCCTGAGATGTGCCGTGTCTCATGTCATTACCAGTGTTACATGTAGACTGCGGCCATTACACTGTACAGAGCTCACTGTCCTCTCCATGACTCCGGCCTGAGATGTGCCGTGTCTCATGTCATTACCGTGTTACATGTAGACTGCGGCCATTACACTGTACAGAGCTCACTGTCCTCTCCATGACTCCGGCCTGAGATGTGCCGTGTCTCATGTCATTACCGTGTTACATGTAGACTGCGGCCATTACACTGTACAGAGCTCACTGTCCTCTCCATGACTCCGGCCTGAGATGTGCCGTGTCTCATGTCATTACCGTGTTACATGTAGACTGCGGCCATTACACTGTACAGAGCTCACTGTCCTCTCCATGACTCCGGCCTGAGATGTGCCGTGTCTCATGTCATTACCAGTGTTACATGTAGACTGCGGCCATTACACTGTACAGAGCTCACTGTCCTCTCCATGACTCCGGCCTGAGATGTGCCGTGTCTCATGTCATTACCGTGTTACATGTAGACTGCGGCCATTACACTGTACAGAGCTCACTGTCCTCTCCATGACTCCGGCCTGAGATGTGCCGTGTCTCATGTCATTACCGTGTTACATGTAGACTGCGGCCATTACACTGTACAGAGCTCACTGTCCTCTCCATGACTCCGGCCTGAGATGTGCCGTGTCTCATGTCATTACCAGTGTTACATGTAGACTGCGGCCATTACACTGTACAGAGCTCACTGTCCTCTCCATGACTCCGGCCTGAGATGTGCCGTGTCTCATGTCATTACCATGTTACATGTAGACTGCGGCCATTACACTGTACAGAGCTCACTGTCCTCTCCATGACTCCGGCCTGAGATGTGCCGTGTCTCATGTCATTACCGTGTTACATGTAGACTGCGGCCATTACACTGTACAGAGCTCACTGTCCTCTCCATGACTCCGGCCTGAGATGTGCCGTGTCTCATGTCATTACCGTGTTACATGTAGACTGCGGCCATTACACTGTACAGAGCTCACTGTCCTCTCCATGACTCCGGCCTGAGATGTGCCGTGTCTCATGTCATTACCGTGTTACATGTAGACTGCGGCCATTACACTGTACAGAGCTCACTGTCCTCTCCATGACTCCGGCCTGAGATGTGCCGTGTCTCATGTCATTACCGTGTTACATGTAGACTGCGGCCATTACACTGTACAGAGCTCACTGTCCTCTCCATGACTCCGGCCTGAGATGTGCCGTGTCTCATGTCATTACCGTGTTACATGTAGACTGCGGCCATTACACTGTACAGAGCTCACTGTCCTCTCCATGACTCCGGCCTGAGATGTGCCGTGTCTCATGTCATTACCGTGTTACATGTAGACTGCGGCCATTACACTGTACAGAGCTCACTGTCCTCTCCATGACTCCGGCCTGAGATGTGCTGTGTCTCATGTCATTACCGTGTTACATGTAGACTGCGGCCATTACACTGTACAGAGCTCACTGTCCTCTCCATGACTCCGGCCCTGAGATGTGCCGTGTCTCATGTCATTACCATGTTACATGTAGACTGCGGCCATTACACTGTACAGAGCTCACTGTCCTCTCCATGACTCCGACCTGAGATGTGCCGTGTCTCATGTCATTACCAGTGTTACATGTAGACTGCGGCCATTACACTGTACAGAGCTCACTGTCCTCTCCATGACTCCGGCCTGAGATGTGCCGTGTCTCATGTCATTACCATGTTACATGTAGACTGCGGCCATTACACTGTACAGAGCTCACTGTCCTCTCCATGACTCCGGCCTGAGATGTGCCGTGTCTCATGTCATTACCATGTTACATGTAGACTGCGGCCATTACACTGTACAGAGCTCACTGTCCTCTCCATGACTCCGGCCTGAGATGTGCCGTGTCTCATGTCATTACCATGTTACATGTAGACTGCGGCCATTACACTGTACAGAGCTCACTGTCCTCTCCATGACTCCGGCCTGAGATGTGCCGTGTCTCATGTCATTACCATGTTACATGTAGACTGCGGCCATTACACTGTACAGAGCTCACTGTCCTCTCCATGACTCCGGCCTGAGATGTGCCGTGTCTCATGTCATTACCATGTTACATGTAGACTGCGGCCATTACACTGTACAGAGCTCACTGTCCTCTCCATGACTCCGGCCTGAGATGTGCCGTGTCTCATGTCATTACCATGTTACATGTAGACTGCGGCCATTACACTGTACAGAGCTCACTGTCCTCTCCATGACTCCGGCCTGAGATGTGCCGTGTCTCATGTCATTACCAGTGTTACATGTAGACTGCGGCCATTACACTGTACAGAGCTCACTGTCCTCTCCATGACTCCGGCCTGAGATGTGCCGTGTCTCATGTCATTACCGTGTTACATGTAGACTGCGGCCATTACACTGTACAGAGCTCACTGTCCTCTCCATGACTCCGGCCTGAGATGTGCCGTGTCTCATGTCCTTACCGTGTTACATGTAGACTGCGGCCATTACACTGTACAGAGCTCACTGTCCTCTCCATGACTCTGGCCTGAGATGTGCCGTGTCTCATGTCATTACCGTGTTACATGTAGACTGCGGCCATTACACTGTACAGAGCTCACTGTCCTCTCCATGACTCCGGCCTGAGATGTGCCGTGTCTCATGTCATTACCATGTTACATGTAGACTGCGGCCATTACACTGTACAGAGCTCACTGTCCTCTCCATGACTCCGGCCTGAGATGTGCCGTGTCTCATGTCATTACCATGTTACATGTAGACTGCGGCCATTACACTGTACAGAGCTCACTGTCCTCTCCATGACTCCGGCCTGAGATGTGCCGTGTCTCATGTCATTACCGTGTTACATGTAGACTGCGGCCATTACACTGTACAGAGCTCACTGTCCTCTCCATGACTCCGGCCTGAGATGTGCCGTGTCTCATGTCATTACCGTGTTACATGTAGACTGCGGCCATTACACTGTACAGAGCTCACTGTCCTCTCCATGACTCCGGCCTGAGATGTGCCGTGTCTCATGTCATTACCGTGTTACATGTAGACTGCGGCCATTACACTGTACAGAGCTCACTGTCCTCTCCATGACTCCGGCCTGAGATGTGCCGTGTCTCATGTCATTACCGTGTTACATGTAGACTGCGGCCATTACACTGTACAGAGCTCACTGTCCTCTCCATGACTCCGGCCTGAGATGTGCCGTGTCTCATGTCATTACCGTGTTACATGTAGACTGCGGCCATTACACTGTACAGAGCTCACTGTCCTCTCCATGACTCCGGCCTGAGATGTGCCGTGTCTCATGTCATTACCGTGTTACATGTAGACTGCGGCCATTACACTGTACAGAGCTCACTGTCCTCTCCATGACTCCGGCCTGAGATGTGCCGTGTCTCATGTCATTACCGTGTTACATGTAGACTGCGGCCATTACACTGTACAGAGCTCACTGTCCTCTCCATGACTCCGGCCTGAGATGTGCCGTGTCTCATGTCATTACCGTGTTACATGTAGACTGCGGCCATTACACTGTACAGAGCTCACTGTCCTCTCCATGACTCCGGCCTGAGATGTGCCGTGTCTCATGTCATTACCGTGTTACATGTAGACTGCGGCCATTACACTGTACAGAGCTCACTGTCCTCTCCATGACTCCGGCCTGAGATGTGCCGTGTCTCATGTCATTACCGTGTTACATGTAGACTGCGGCCATTACACTGTACAGAGCTCACTGTCCTCTCCATGACTCCGGCCTGAGATGTGCCGTGTCTCATGTCATTACCATGTTACATGTAGACTGCGGCCATTACACTGTACAGAGCTCACTGTCCTCTCCATGACCTCCGGCCTGAGATGTGCCGTGTCTCATGTCATTACCATGTTACATGTAGACTGCGGCCATTACACTGTACAGAGCTCACTGTCCTCTCCATGACCTCGGCCTGAGATGTGCCGTGTCTCATGTCCTTACCATGTTACATGTAGACTGCGGCCATTACACTGTACAGAGCTCACTGTCCTCTCCATGACTCCGGCCTGAGATGTGCCGTGTCTCATGTCATTACCGTGTTACATGTAGACTGCGGCCATTACACTGTACAGAGCTCACTGTCCTCTCCATGACTCCGGCCTGAGATGTGCCGTGTCTCATGTCATTACCGTGTTACATGTAGACTGCGGCCATTACACTGTACAGAGCTCACTGTCCTCTCCATGACTCCGGCCTGAGATGTGCCGTGTCTCATGTCATTACCGTGTTACATGTAGACTGCGGCCATTACACTGTACAGAGCTTACTGTCCTCTCCATGACTCCGGCCTGAGACGTGCTGTGTCTCATGTTCTTACCGTGTTACATGTAGACTGCGGCCATTACACTGTACAGAGCTCACTGTCCTCTCCATGACTCCGGCCTGAGATGTGCCGTGTCTCATGTCATTGCCGTGTTACATGTAGACTGCTGGCCATTACACTGTACAGAGCTCACTGTCCTCTCCATGACTCCGGCCTGAGATGTGCCGTGTCTCATGTCATTACCGTGTTACATGTAGACTTTGGCCATTACACTGTACAGAGCTCACTGTCCTCTCCATGACTCCGGCCTGAGATGTGCCGTGTCTCATGTCATTACCGTGTTACATGTAGACTGCGGCCATTACACTGTACAGAGCTCACTGTCCTCTCCATGACTCCGGCCTGAGATGTGCCGTGTCTCATGTCATTACCATGTTACATGTAGACTGCGGCCATTACACTGTACAGAGCTCACTGTCATGTGTAGGTTTCTCCACCTAGTGGAGTCCCATTATTATGAACAGCAGCTAATCTCCGTGTGCAGCAGAGACGGCAGCTACACGGGCCCGGAGTGACTCCATAAGGTCCTGGTAGGTTGTCACAGGTATCTGGGGCCATGCTAACTGCAGTGCTTCGCTCAGCTGCCAGAGGTGGCATAGGGTAGGATCTGTAGAGCGAACATGACCATCCAGGTGGTCCCACAGATGCTCAATTTGGTTCAAATCTGAAAAATTAGGGGTCCAGAGTATTATTTGGAAGTCTAGACATGTCATATTGTTTTGATAGAAGTTCCCATCCATCACAGGGAAGACAATTGTTTGAGACTGCATTCCACATGGATAAGTCCATCCGTTCTATGAAGCAGAAAACATGATTGGAGAAGACAACCCATGCTTCACTGGCACGTGGTTCTGTAGTTTCCTTGTGGCTTATTCACAAGGCGCCCATTTGTCCGCTCACTGTATACACCTTTACCACAGCAGCTGTATATACCCACCGAGGGATATGTGTGCAGACAGCCTATCACACCCCGTATATACCCACCGAGGGATATGTGTGCAGACAGCCTATCACACCTTATATACCCACCGAGGAATATGTGTGCAGACAGCCTATCACTCTTATATACTCACCGAGGGATATGTGTGCAGGCAGCCTATCACACCTTATATACCCACCGAGGAATATGTGTGCAGACAGCCTATCACTCTTATATACTCACCGAGGGATATGTGTGCAGACAGCCTATCACACACCTTATATACCCACCGAGGGATATGTGTGCAGACTGCCTATCACACACCTTATATACCCACCGAGGGATATGTGTGCAGACTGCCTATCACACACCTTATATACCCACCGAGGGATATGTGTGCAGACAGCCTATCACACCTTATATACCCACTGAGGGATATGTGTGCAGACAGCCTATCACACCTTATATACCCACCGAGGGATGTGTGTGCAGACAGCCTATCACACCTTATATACCCACAGATATGTGTGCAGACAGCCTATCACACATTGTATATACCCACCGAGGAATATGTGTGCAGACAGCCTATCACACCTTATATACTCACCGAGGGATATGTGTGCAGACAGCCTATCACACACCTTATATACCCACCGAGGGATATGTGTGCAGACAGCCTATCACACCTTATATACCGACTGAGGGATATGTGTGCAGACAGCCTATCGCACACCTTATATACCCACCGAAGGATATGTGTGCAGACAGCCTATCGCACACCTTATATACCCACCGAAGGATATGTGTGCAGACAGCCTATCACACCCCTTATATACCCACCGAGGGATATGTGTGCAGACAGCCTATCACACCTTATATACCCACCGAGGGATGTGTGTGCAGACAGCCTATCGGACACCTTATATACTCACCGAGGGATGTGTGTGCAGACAGCCTATCACACCTTATATACCCACAGATATGTGTGCAGACAGCCTATCACACATTGTATATACCCACCGAGGAATATGTGTGCAGACAGCCTATCACACCTTATATACTCACCGAGGGATATGTGTGCAGACAGCCTATCACACCTTATATACCCACTGAAGGATAGGTGTGCAGACAGCCTATCGGACACCTTATATACCCACCGAAGGATATGTGTGCAGACAGCCTATCACACACCTTATATACCCACTGAGGGATATGTGTGCAGACAGCCTATCACACCTTATATACCCACCGAGGGATGTGTGTGCAGACAGCCTATCACACCTTATATACCCACAGATATGTGTGCAGACAGCCTATCACACATTGTATATATCCACCGAGGAATATGTGTGCAGACAGCCTATCACACCTTATATACTCACCGAGGGATATGTGTGCAGACAGCCTATCACACACCTTATATACCCACTGAGGGATATGTGTGCAGACAGCCTATCACACCTTATATACCCACCGAGGGATGTGTGTGCAGACAGCCTATCACACCTTATATACCCACAGATATGTGTGCAGACAGCCTATCACACATTGTATATACCCACCGAGGAATGTGTGCAGACAGCCTATCACACCTTATATACTCACCGAGGGATATGTGTGCAGACAGCCTATCACACGCCTTATATACCCACAGAGGGATATGTGTGCAGACAGCCTATCACACCTTATATACCCACTGAAGGATAGGTGTGCAGACAGCCTATCGGACACCTTATATACCCACCGAAGGATATGTGTGCAGACAGCCTATCACACCTTATATACCCACCGAGGGATATGTGTGCAGACAGCCTATCACACCTTATATACCCACCGAGGGATATGTGTGCAGACAGCCTATCACACACCTTATATACCCACCGAGGGATATGTGTGCAGACAGCCTATCACACCTTATATACCCACTGAGGGATATGTGTGCAGACAGCCTATCGGACACCTTATATACCCACCGAAGGATATGTGTGCAGACAGCCTATCACACCTTATATCACAGCCTATCACACCAAATAATGGGACTTGACTGTGTAATTGAAGTGGTCTCTGACTGTCGAGCAGAATTCTGGACTTTATCACTCATCTATTATAACCTGTCTTATAAAGCTTTATAAGGATAAGGCTGGAATCATACATTCAGTGTTTGTTGCAGTTTCTTGAGCCACAACCAGATTGTTGTTTTTAATTTAAAGTGATAAAAATATGGAGAAAAAAAATACAGCTTTTATTGTCATTTAATTAAAACAGAATATAACCAACCAGATGTTTGGCCCAGTATATTAGGTATAAAGGGTTGGCCGATAGGTTAGAGGGCAATACACTCTCACTCTACCACATACATACATATCCCCATCTATGCTGAAACCTTGCCATACTTGTCACCGTACACCTTGGGGAGAGAGCTCTTTAATCGGCTTGAGGAGACTTATAGGCTGTACATGCGCCTCTGGAATTCTGGGAAGAAAGGTATGCAAATGAGCTCTTTACAAGCTCCACCTCTGATGCCACCAGTTGTAAGGCAGCTATCCTATACATCAATATTTGACCCTTTAAACAGGCCTTGAGACATGACTTGGATATTAAATAAGCTAGCACCTCATCTGCAGTCAGCTGTTTTAGGGTGATTGGCTCTTATTGTTAGAGGCGGAGCTTTTATAGAGCTCATTTGCATCCTTTCTTCCCAGAATTCCAGAGGAGCATGTATGGCCACTAAGTCTCCTCACGTCAATTAAGGTGCTCTCTCCCCAAGGAGACATAGTACCCACCAAATCCTGACTTTTGCCTCTCACCCAGTTAAGCCAGTACTCTTTTCTCTGCACTGATGAGGGGCAATCATCCCCAAACAGCTGTCTGCAGATGAGACACTGGCTTAATTAATATCTGGGTCATGTCTCAAGGACTATTTAAAGGGTTGAATATTGACTTGTAGGATAGCTGCCTTACATCTGGTGGCATCAGAGGTGGAGCTTGTTAAGAGCTCATTTACATCCCTGTTTCTACAACTTTCTGTACTGATACATAATCAAAGTGCCTCCTCAGGGGTATTTAGGCAACATAGGGATGCTGTATGCCCCATCTCAGCATGCAAGGCAAGACTATTGTTACCAGCTGCGTAAGCAAAGCCAGACAGGACTGATAAATGAATAGGAGTTCTAAAGGAAGGAAGGACTTCTACTTCTTGCTGGATCCGCTGGATTTCTGGTTCTAGAAATTGTATGTTTTTCCAAGCTAATAGGAATGTTTTAAATTTGTGGATTGAAAAGAAAAATGATGAAATCTGTTTTAAATCCTTACAGAAAATCCCAGTAAGAATTCTGAGGGGAACGTTTTGTTGTCACTAGATTATAAAGATGAAGATGTCCTGCATCACTCTTCAGGAGGAAATATCATTACCCTGATTGTATATCCAGCACTTCACAGTACAGATCTATCATATAACCCCCCTAATCATATGGAATCTTCTCCTGACCAATCACAGATTATTACACGCCCATATCTATCATATAACCCCCCTACTAATGAGGAACCTTCTTCTGACCAATCACAGAATGTCACATATACTGGACAAAAAGGAGCTAAAAGGTTTCAGTGTCAGGAATGTGGAAAACACTTTACAAAAAGTTTAGGTCTTTTGAGGCACAGAAGAATTCACACAGGAGAGAAGCCGTATTCATGTTCAGTATGTGGGAAATGTTTTACCCAGAAAGCAGATGTTGTAAAACATGAGAGAATTCACACAGGAGAGAAGCCATATTCATGTTCAGAATGTGGGAAGTGTTTTACACAGAAATCAAGCCTTGATCATCATAAAAGAAGTCACACAGGAGAGAAGCCTTATTCTTGTTCAGAATGTGGGAAATGTTTTAAAGATAAATCCAATCTTGCTATGCACGGGAGAAGCCACACAAGGGAGAAGCCATATTCATGTTCAGAATGTGGGAAGTATTTTAAAAACAAATCATATCTTGTAAAGCATGAAAGAATTCACACAGGAATGACGCCGTATTCATGTTCAATATGTGGGAAATACTTTATAGGTAAGTCAAATCTTGTTGTACATGAGAGAATTCACACAGGAGAGAGACCATATTCATGTTCACAATGTGAAAAATGTTTTACAAATAGATCAGAACTAGTTATACATGAGAGAATTCACACAGGAGAGAAGCCATATTCATGTGCAGAATGTGGGAAATGTTTTAGAGGTAAATCAGATCTTAGTAGACATGAGAGAATTCACACAGGAGAGAAGCCATATTCCTGTTCAGAGTGTGGGAAATGTTTTAAAAATAAACAATGTCTTCTAAGACATGAGAGAATTCATACAGTATAGAAGGCTTTTTGATGTTTTGTATGTCACAAATGTTTTACAAGGAAATAAAATGTTGAATCTCATCAGAGAATTCACACAGATAACAACCCATATTTTTTTCAGAATTGTGGGAAATGCTATGCGCTTATTCACATATATTAAATAGCTAGTAAAAGTTAATTTTTTGGGTAGAATCAGTCTGGATCTGTCAAACACAGAAATTATATTTACTTGAGGCCAACGGTGACTGGGATTCATAGAGGAAAAGTATTGTGGATATGAGGAGGATAGTGGACTATAAAAGACAAAAGAAACGCAATACGTTACTTAGATATTTACAACAACGTTTACTGATTCGGATGTGAAAGGGATTCTGTCACCTCGTTTTAGCTTATAGAGCTGCCGACATGCACGGCTAGATCGCTGCTAGCATGTCCGCAATATACCGGTCCCATAAAGCGGTGTCCTTTTGTTTTGTTTAAAAAATGATTTTATAGATATGTAAATGAGCTTGGTAAGGTGCCCAAGGGTCTGTACGAACCTTCTTGGTGCCCAGCCACGGCCCCCTGTGAAGGAGCCCAGCACCGCTTGCGTCCTCCGAATCTCCTCATTTCTTCACAGTTAGATTGCCGTAATCTCGCGATGCGCAAGCGCGCGCATGCGCAGTGCCGGTATAGTGTTCCTTTCCTGTGCTGGCATCAGTCTCAGGGAAGGAACTGCGCATGTACGAGCTCTCGCATCACGAGATTACGGCAATCTAACTGAAGAAAGGAGGATATTCGGAGGACGCAGGCGGTGCTGGTTAGCGCGGCCCCTTGGGCTCCTTACCAGGCTAATTTACATAGCTATAAAATCATTTTTTAAACACAATAAAAGGACACTGCTGTATGGGACAGGTATATTGCGGACATGCTAGCGGCGATCTAGCCGTGCATGTCCACAGCTCTATAAGCTAAAATGAGGTGACAGAAACCCTTGAAAATTAAATACAAAATAAAAACAAAAGTCTGATTTTCATAATAATTTTGGAATATTCAAAAAAATTAAGTTCATAACTGAAAAAATTAATGTGAATCCTAAATCTGGTAGAAGAAACAAGAGCAGAGAGAGATTTACTGGTACAGAAGCTCAGTGGACACAACCATTAGAGCCACCTCTGTTCTGAATCCTCCCTTAACTGTATTAGAAATACCTGAACACAGTCACCCAGCAGTACAAAACACACCCCATAAAATTGAGTGCAGGACAGGAGTACACAAGAAAGATGTCCCCAGAGAGAATGACAGAAGAAACATTCACATTGTAGTGGATTGCATTTGGCTACAATGTATTTTTTAACTGGACTGTTGATTGGATTTGGAATGTTATGTTTAATTCCCTATGGTTCATTACATGTAAGACAAAAAGTAATCAGTAACCTGCTGAGCATTCGTCTGGTTGTGCGGTAGAAACACAATGGCTACAATGTATGTCTCAACTGGACTGTTGATTGAATTACTTCTCGGGCTGAGGGGAGGGGATGTGTGGGTTGTAACCAGTCTGTGATTGAAGAATGGATTATTTTGTGTCTCGCTTGCATGGAAGAGTGGCATAAAAGCAGGGTATGTGGCATTAAACAGTGTCCTGCTCCTGATACTGTGTGTCGTCCAGTTATTGGGAAGAGTGATGGGATATTCGTGGATGGTTTTATTTACTACTGATGCTGTGCTTCCTGTGCTAATAACCTGATCCTGAAGTATCCTTACAAGGGAACAAGTAACAAGGAAGGCAGTAGTACCAATGGATTGCGGAGATCGACTGTTTTTCACTTAACCAGTCCACGTTAAAAGATCTCCTTGAAGGCAGGGGTTATATTGGCCAACAACAAGAAAAAGGCTGTTCTTGTTACATAAGTGAGGGTGGAATACCGAATGGAGGGCGGTTCGGTTCCTGAACGGAGTGGTTTGGCTAATGTAGAGGAACAGTCTGAGTTCCAAAGGGAGCTACAATTCAGGCTGTCATTTAATGGCGAAAACCCAACGGATATAATCTCCCGAACCATGACAGAAGTTCAGGAGTTTGTACTGAGACAGAGGAACCAGCAAACCCCATAACGAGGCCAAACAGTGACATTGATACAGGAGGGTAAGCCTAACATACCTTACCAGGCTTTTAAAACATATGTAGAGGCAGAGGAACATATAGATGAATTCCTCCAGGATTTTGAGAGACTGTGTGCCCTACATAAAATAAATACGGAAGATTGGGTCCCCATCCTAGCAGGTCGGCTGTCAGGGAGAGCAGCAGAGGCATACCGCACAGTCCCTGATAAGGAAATCCAGAACTACAGCCGGATAAAGGAAGTAATACTTGCCCGGTATGCCATAACACCAGAGGCGTACCGGAAGCAGTTCAGAGAGCTTAAAAGACCGAGAAGGACTCTTTACGCTGAATAGGTCTGCCGACTACACCGAACGGCCCTGGGATGGGTACAAGCCCACAAAGCGGGGTCCATAGAGGACCTACTACAGATGCTGCTGCTGGAACAATTCTATGATAAGCTAGCAACCCTACGTCCCGCCCCAAAGCGGCCAGGAAAGCAGATGAATATATGGATGCCTGCAGGCAACGGAAACCTATACTAGCCAGGACATTAGTAAGACCAATCGTGGGGACTACCTACCCCACCGGCCCAGCAGCACCACCTTGGCAGCTTCTACCTCCAGCTACCCCACAACAGCGGTTCCGGAAACCCAACACCGGACAGTGCCAGAAACAGGGGCACTACAAGAGAGACTGCCCCCAACTCTGAGACTGACCACCATTGATCCGGCCAGGCCCACCACCACCCCGAGCAGCAGCACACTATTACCAGACCGAGACATCAGCCCCAACCGTAGAACAGTGGGAAGTTCTACATGAAGCCAATCCACTCCATGCAGAGGCAGATAATCGCCAACACCATCGGCAGATGGTCCATTTGGAGGGAAAAGCAGTACAAGGGCTCCGCAACTCAGGAGCCACCATAACACTGGTAAAGAGCCACCTAGTGCCCAACCACGCCAGAACCAACAAAACAATGGCCGTAGAGGTAGCCGGGGGAGCAGTATACCGGCTACCCACAGCAAGGGTACATTTGCATTGGGGAGCGGGGTCTGTAAATGTGGAATTGGGGTTAATGCCACAAAGGTTTTGTTGGGGAACGATCTGGGGAAGCTCGCCTCCACTTTTGAGCCCCAGACCACCACCATTGGAGAAGCACACCCAGTTGTCACCCAGCAACAGGCCCGCACCCAGGACCACAACTCACACCCAGAGATTCAGGTAAGAGATCCTTCCCCTTCCTTAGAGTGTGTTCCCTGGGATTCCCCTAGTGAATTTGAGGCAGAGGTGATCACTGACCCCACGTTACAAGTATATAGAGATAAGGTCACCTCTGACCAACCCGGGGTGGAGGGGGAGAGATTTGTATGGGACAATAAATTGTTATACAAGGAGTCTGAGAAAAGAGTAGGCGGGTCAGACGCAATTATCATTAGGCAGCTGGTGGTACCGATCAGAGTTGCTTCGGATAGTACATGATATTCTGCTATCTGGACATTTAGGGATCAGTCGCACCCGGTATCGATTGACCCAGAGAGTCTTCTGGCCAGGAATCGATCAAGAAGTCAGGAAGTACTGCAATACCTGTGACACATGCCAGAGAATGGGGAAGAGGGGGGACCGCCGGAAAGCCAAGTTACACCCCTTACCCATAGTTGAGGAACCGTTCAGCTGAGTAGCGGTGGATATAGTGGGTCTCTTAACCAAGCATAACCCCTCTGGCAAGAGATTTATCTTGACAGTGGTGGAGTACGCTATCAGAGGCGGTGGCTCTAACTAATATCCACGCTGAAACGGTAGTAGAGGCTCTCATGCGGATTTTCTTCAGGATGGGGTTACCCAAGGAGATAATCTTGGATCGGGGTACTCAGTTCACAGTGGAAGTGACCCAGCACCTCTGGAAATTCTGTGGCATTAAGCCAATAGATAGTGCCCCCTACCATCCCTAGACCAATTGCCTATGCAAAAATTTTTACGGAATGCTGGAACAGATGCTCCGAACCTTCGTCAAGACCCACCGGGACTGGGAGCGATTCCTGCCCAATCTGCTCTTTGCATACTGAGAGGTGCCGCAGAAATCCACAGGATTCACCCACTTTTAAGTTGTTATTTGGGAGGCGGGTGTGAGGTCCCCTAGATCTTATCAAGGAACAATCAAGGGAGGCCATAGCAGAGACGGTAACCCCATCATACCATATGTGCTGGTGTTTCGGGACCGACTGGAGGAATTAACCAGGTCGGTATGGGAAAACCCTCAGGTGGCCCAAACTCGTCAGCGCATATGGTATGATCGGGGAGCCAGGGACCATAGCTTTCAGGTCCAACATGATAGGCTAGAAGCTGCCTGGCAAGGCCCTTATAAAGTGTTGGAACAGAGGTTGACACCACCTATATAATCCGTCCATGTGCAGGGTAAGGGGGCGACTCATGTGAACATGATGAATCACTACCAGGAGCACTCCGAGGAGGTGACTGCTATATATGCGCACCCACATCTGAGGAGTTTGACAGCCTTCCCCTTCCAGACCTCCTGGGGGACAGAAGTTTGTCTAGTGACATAGAGGAGGTCAAACTAGGAGATTGGTTGAGCCCACAGGAGCGTATTGAGGTATAATAACTGTTAAGAGAGAAGTAAGCCACCTTCTCTAATGCACCTGGCTACACTTCTCTGGCCACTCACTGAGTAGAAACACCAGGTCAACCCCCACTGCGGCAGAACCCCTACCGCCTCCCTGAGGCGGTACGGGAGAACATGCGTAAGGAGATCAATGAGATGCTCCAACTGGGGGTGATTGAGCCATCGGACAGCCCCTGGGCCATAAATTATGTGGGCAAGACATAGGGAGTTGAGGAGGAGAGTGGGAGAGCACCTAGGAGATATCAGACATGGATGAGACAAACCCATGGCGAATCATGTACTTGAGTTGCATGGGGGTGATCCCAGATCCCTGGGCTTCCAAATTATTGACATCATCCCTCCCTCTCCACGTAAGGGAGATTGGGACAAAAAGATCGTACAGAAGGAATGCCAGTGGATATATAGATTAAAAACATATAGTCCATATGGTCTTAACGAACAATTATCGTTTGGCTGTTTCCTGTAAAATAGGTGCTCTCCCGCTCTCGCTCTCTCCTCCCTGTTCCGGTGTCCCTGCCACGTCCCTATGTGTTTTTATATTGCCCACTTGGACACGACTATTAATTAGGTAAGTAGGTCATATGTTTCATATTGCCCACTTGGCCACGACTATTAATTTTGTCATAGGGATCGTATGTCTGGGGCCCACCTTTTTTGCCCACTTCGACACGACTATTGATTTAGTCATAATGACCGTATGTCTGGGGCTCTCCTTTTTGGGTTGGCCTCTCCCTCTTCTCCAAATAAACCAACCACCAATGGTGACCTAAATGGTATCATCAATCTTGTCATCAGTTGAAATATCAGATCAAAAGTGATCCTATTTTATTTTAATTTTTTATAACTCTCTTTATTTGGACGTAAATCACATGTACCACACATTTATCGGCAAGCATGCCTAAAATCCATCCCGTTAAGTACATCCTTGTAAATAACAGCGTTTGCGTTACATGAAGCACATTTGGATACAAAGACAATTATTGTTCTCTTTTCCATATCAATATTGACCATTAAGATCTTCATAACTCCCCTCCCTCCCCTCCCTCCCAAACATCCCCTCCCAACACCTGTCACTCGTGTTAAATTATTGCTATTTAAAATTAGCACATTTGACCATCTTACTACTCACTCACTATGCTCCATCATTTCTATATCTCCAGTCTTCCCAGCATGCCCTTAACCTTTGCCTCTAGATACCATTTTGTCTGAATAAAGGGATTCATCAGTTCCTCTATTTCCTCCCCTGTTAGAGCATGTTCCACAAACCTTCTCCATTTTTTAACGAGCTTCGCCACCGCTTTCTCCTTACATCTGCCTGCCTCCAATCTCTCCATATATAATATCTTCTTCACTGAGCCTATAACTTCATCCCTGGTAGGGGATGTATTTAGCAGCCAATGACGTAGGAGGCATTTTTTAACCGCCATAAGTACTATATGGATACCTGGTTCTGCTATTCCTTTCCCTTGAGATTCATCTTGTCCCACTGGGATATATTGGAATATACATTGTTGGGGTTCTGCCCTCACTTCTATGTCCCATACCTCTTTGATGAAGGAGATCACTTCTTCCCACAGTGGCTTGATCTGTCTACAACCCCACAGCCCATGCAACAGATCTGCTTTCGGTTGCGAACATTTCGGGCATTCTCTCATGTAATGCACCGGGGCATTAGTGTATGAAAGATTAAAAGCATAAGTGGCCTTATGTAAAATGCGCAGCTGCGACTCTCGCCATTGCTCACTCTGTATTGCCTTCCTAATATATTCCATACCCTCTCTCATTTTGAGGGAGAGGTCAGCAACTTTTATATCTTTTTCCCAATGAGCAAATACGTTTTTTGCCGTGCCTATATAGCTTGTGCTATGAATACGTCTATAAAGCTCTGACAGCGATGTCGATACATCCTTTCCCCCCAGGAGAGCTGCAAACCATGCCAGTCTTTCAGATTCTCCCAATGATTTCGACTGAGCCTTGCAGTACGCCGAAAGCTGGAAATACGACAGCGAAAGAGAGTCAGACAGTTGGTATTTACCTACCACTTGCTCCCAAGTCATTAACATATTATCAGACATTCCCTTTACATCGCTGAGAGTATGAATACCTTTCTCCCTCCATTTTCTAAACATCCCATTTTCCCTCCCCTGTGGAAAAGCCGGAAGAGACCATAGGGGCATCTGGGGTGACACATATATCGGTAGCTTATACAATTTCCTAACTGCTTTCCATGACATAATGGTGTCCCTAAGCAGTACTGAATGCTTAATATGTGCTGGGAGATCTTTTAACCTGGTATGTAACAGGGCAGCTAAGTTCCATGGTTGCGCCAACTCCCTTTCTATTCTACCTGCTGAGAAGTAGTCGGTACCCCACACCCAATCTCTCACATGGCGAAATAAAGCTGCCAAATTATATATTCTAATGTCGGGCATTTTCAATCCTCCTTCCCATTTTAGCAAACACAATTTTTTGTACGCTATACGGGGCCTTTTCTTTTTCCACAGGAAAGCTACAAAAGCCGCTTGTAACTTCCTTATGTCTACATGCTTTAGCAGCATTGGGATCATCTGCAGCGGGTATAACATCTTGGGGAAACTAACCATTTTTATTAGACACGCCCTCCCCGTCATGGATAACGGTAAGTCCTTCCAGTTATCAAGCTCCTTAATAATCTTACTAATTAAAGGTGGATAATTCAATGTATAGATTGAAGAAGCAGTTTTACCTATTTTGATCCCCAGGTACGTGAGATATTCCTTCCTCAGCTCCACTCCCGTCTGAGACATCTTTAGTCTGCTTTGGTCCCCCAGAAGCAAAAGTTGACTCTTGGAAATATTTATTTTATATCCCGTTACTCTACTATACTTCTGTAATGTCTCAAGTATTGGCCGTAAATGTAGGTCTGGGGCGCCCATATAAATTAAAAGGTCATCCGCAAAGCATGTAAGTTTCAGCACTTCTTTTCCCACTTTGATTCCCTCATATATATTCGATCGAATGAGATATAAAGCCAAAGGTTCCAGAGCTAGATCAAACAATAAGGGCGATAATGGGCATCCCTGTCTCGTTCCCTTATTAAGGTGTATTACTTCTGACAGAAAACCCGGAACATGCACCCTCGCCTGCGGGGCAGAATATAATGCTGAAATATAATTCCTAAAGTTACTTTTCAAAGCTATTGCATCCAGAACCTCATTTAGCCATTGCCAGCTGACATTGTCAAATGCCTTCGTGGCATCTACTGCCAGGAGGGCACATGAGCCATTCAAAGATTTCCCCTCCAAACTATCTTGCACTGCCAGAACCTTCCTTATATTTGTTATCGCTGATCGTCCCTTAATGAAACCCACCTGATGGTCCCCGATTATATCTGGCATAAGCAGTGCCAATCTGTTGGCCAATAGTTTAGAAGCTATCTTTAAATCCTGATTAATCAGGGAAATGGGTCTGAAAGAGTCCGGATTAGTTAAATCCTTTCCTTCTTTGGGTATGAGTTTAATGTATGCCGTATTACCAGATGGCGGTATTCTACCCCCCTGAATCACCCCATTAAATAAAGCAGCCAGCACTGAGACAATCTCCGGCCCCAGGGCTTTATAAAATTCCGCTGGAAATCCGTCAGGGCCTGGCGATTTTCCGTTCTGTAGGGATTTGATCGTTTGTGTTATTTCTGCCTCCGTGATTTCCGCATTAATACTAGCCAACGCCTCGTTTGACAATGACGGAAGTCGTACCTTCTCCAGTAGTTCCCTTGCTAACCCTTCATCATAAGAGTCTTTAGAATACATATCAGTGAAATAATCTTTCATAATGTCTACCATCTCTCTAGGGTGAGTGTGCAAGACACCTGTTTTATCTTTCAGAGGAAAAACTTGTACACGCCTAGTATATGGGCGTGTCAGATTCGCTAAAAGTTTACCTGCTTTATTTCCATGTTTAAACAGGGTGGCTTGAGTACAATCTGCAAACCATTTGACCTTGCCTTCTTGCAAATAGTCATAGTTATGCAGTAAAAAGTTAAAGGAGGATCCCGGAGACAGAAAAGTCCTCTATCAGCTCTTCTTTATTGTTGCATAAATAGTACAGACAACCGTCAGGTACACGGCAGGATGACGCGTTTCGGGTGAGTACCCTTAGTCGACTAAGGGTACTCACCCGAAACGCGTCATCCTGCCGTGTACCTGACGGTTGTCTGTACTATTTATGCAACAATAAAGAAGAGCTGATAGAGGACTTTTCTGTCTCCGGGATCCTCCTTTAACTTTTTACTGCCTGCTACGGGAACACTCCCCAGGGCCCCAGGAGCCGGGACTATATATACAACCAGGAAGGTGAACTGGAACGAATTTTCCTTCTTAGTCATAGTTATGCTTTGCTGTGATCCACTGTATTCTATTGATGTCCGATGGTTCATCTATATATTTTGTATAAGCTAACCTAACTAACTGGACTGCTTGTTCATATTTTCTCTGTATATCTCTTTTCTGCCCTATTGTAAAAGACATTATGCGCCCTCTCAACACTGCTTTGACCGTTTCCCAAAAAAGCTCCGGATTCTGTCTATGGGATTCATTATCTTGGGATTACTCCCACCACCATCCCTTTAGTCTATCATTAAAATCCTCGTCCGCCAGTAAGTGGCTAGGCATTCTCCAAACCTGATCCGACCCTCTGGGAAGAGACTCAGTAACCTCAACCCACAACAGAGCGTGATCCGATATCAGCAGATCAGCTATTTCAGTTTTATGCGTTCTCAGAACCATTTCCGGAGACACTAACAGATGATCTATCCTAGACCAGGACCTTTGGGAATGAGAGTAGTGAGAGTACTCCCTATCTATCGGGTGGTGATATCTCCAGATGTCAATCAGGCCAGTCGCCTCCAGCAGCGGGGTTAATGTATGGGCTCCTTCCGGGTTCTGCGGGGGCCGACTACGATTCTCCTGCTTTCTGTCTTCTACGGTATTACGCACTCTATTAAAATCACCTCCCACTATCATTTGGGAATTCCTATTTTGCAGGATTAAGGTCTCCAGTGCTTGATAAAACCCACACTGGGCCATATTTGGGGAATATATATTATATAAGGTCAGACTACTCCCCTTCAGCTCTAACTCCACTCTCATGGTTCTACCTTCCTTGTCTGTTTCACATTTGGTCACAGTGTATTGTAAATGTTTGTGGAATAACATCATTGTACCGGCTTTCCTACCCACCGATGGAGATCCCAATACCTGACCAACCCATTGCTTACGCATCCTCCAGAAGTCAAGCTCCTCCAGGTGCGTCTCCTGCAACAGGGCCACATCCGCCTTTAGCTTCCTGAGATGCCTTAGTACCATACTACGTTTAGTCTGGGAACGCAAACCCTTAACATTCCATGTAACTATTCTCATGGAGGTGTTCGATTTAGAGCTCTTGGTAGAGACGCACCTGGAGGAGGAACAAACCTCCCCTCCATGACCAATGAGTTAACGTTAATAACAGTGATGAGCAGCATCATGAGTGACAGTTCCCCATTCAGAACTCCCCCCTCCCTCCCTTCCCCACCCCAACCCTGAACATAAAATACGATCAACAACGACATCCTACACATAGCCGTGACTTCACTTTTTTCACGCCACCACCGGAGCTGTCGTTACTCTGTTCCTCTCTCCAACTCTATAGACTTCACTCCCACCCTCAGCCCTAAGCCGCTCTTCAGTATGGGTTCACCTCAATGAACCGCGTAATACCCCTTTTTACCATATTAACAAATCACATATGTGATAGATTTTACAAATCCCCCTTATTCCAAGTATACGTTCAAATATAACTTTACCTTCTTCCCCTTTTTTTTTTTTTTTCCCCCTGTTTTGTACCCTTTTATATATCCCCCCTTTAATTAACCAGATGAATCCCAGCCCCCTTCCTCACCCCTTTATCAATCAACATACTGAGTCATCTGATGGTCGCCTTCTCGGCAGACCAGAGAAAAACATGTCCTCCAGACCTCCTTCTTCTCAGTCCTGAGAATCCATCAGAACCTCCTCGTTCCTTGACGATCCCTGCCGACCTTGTGAGTCCGATGTTTTCTCCCATCTACGATTTGGTATAGGAACCACCTGCTTCCTGCTCTTCATTGGTCTCGGCTCCTCGTCCATATCAATGTCCATCGCTGCCCACGCTTCTCTTGGGGTAAGGTATGTATCGATACAGCCATCTTGATGAAATACTCTCAGCGTGGCAGGGAATAGCAGCGCAAATTTTACTTTCTGCTTGACTAAAGCAGTGCAGATTTGCGAAAAAGCTCTCCTCCGTTTTGTTACTTCTATGGAATAGTCACTGAAGAGGAGCACTTTCGCACCTCTTAACATTAGAGGGTTCTTGACTCCCTTATATTTCTTCAGAATCTCTTCTTTGGCTGCGTAATTCAGATATTTTGCTATGGCCGGTCTCGGCCTGGAACGGCCCCCTTCCTCCTCGGCGGGACGAGCCAGTCCCAATCTATGGGCCCTCTCCACTATGTATTTGCCTTGCAGTCCCAAAGCTTGAGGGAGTTCCATGGCGAAAATCTGTGGCAGCTGTGACAGTGGGATATCTTCCGGCAACCCCACTATCCAAAGATTGCTTCTCCTCGATCGGATCTCCAGGTCCTCCATCTTGTCTTTAAGTGCCCGATTACTAGACAGCACCTCACGGACCTGCACCTGTGTTTTCTCCATCTCCTCTTCCATCACAGACATTCTCTGTTCCAGCTCTGCTATCTGGGAGGCATGCTGGGAAACATCCTTTTGGATTTGGAGGAGCGCTGCCGATACCGTGGCTTCCAGGGTGGATTTAATGTCAGGCGCCAGTAATTTCGCCACTTCTATTGCCATATTACGGCAGGATATGGTGATATCCTGCTCAGGGGTTAAACTAACCTCTGCATCTTCACTCCCTGGCTCCGCATGTTTGGCTGGTGGCTGCGCTGCTGACTGGGTAAATCGCTGTGCTTTCTCCGCCGCCGCCATCTTGCCTCGCGGCTGTTTCTCGTCAGCCTGTAAAGGACGCGCTGGCGTGCTCGCTGTGCCGTCCTTTCTTAGGAACTTCTCCATTCACTATCTCTGGCCACTGTTCGGGGGGTCAGTGCGGGAGAGAATCGCTCTTTGAGGGGTATCTAGCTCAGTTTGCGGGCATCAGGCACCGGAGCTCTCTTCTTCTTCAGCCTCTCATGCGCGCGCCGGAACCGGAAGTGTGATCCTATTTTGTATATCATGCTGCCTGAATGGGGTCTATTTTGTAATATAAGCTTTCCCCATAGATGGCCTGAAAAAATGTTCTGTCCGGTGGAACCTAGTCATTTTGTCAATAATTGTCTAATCCTCATCATTTGTCATCTATATTCTTTCTCCTCAAACCTCCACTGCCCCCCCCCTTGTCTCCCTTCCCCCTTTGTTAGTAGATATTACTTCAATTAGTGTCTTATATCTTTGTTACTAATCGATTCCCATTTAGATATCCTATAGAAAGGAAATATTATGCTATAAATATCGGTACATCTTATTACTGAAAGTTTGAGATAACTTTCGTTATCCTGAGTCCCGCCCCTCAGGATAGGTATTTTTCTGGTCCCCCTGGACTGCCTAAACCCGTCCCAACAGTCAACAAATTAGGCAGACCCATAGTCTTTCTTGGCAAAACCCAGGTATGCAACAACTACAATTTATCGATCTGCAACTACAACAAGTGTAGGGCCCTCCATGTCTGCTCGGTCTATTTCAGGGCCCATCCTGTCTTCAAAGGTCATCTAGGAATACGTGACTAGGCGGGGTCAACGTGGACCTGTTGACAGTCCTCTTACAGGACCATCACGATCCAAATTTTGTACAGTTCCTAGTGTCAGACTTTAGGAAGGGTTTCCATACAGGGTTGGTAGCTCTGCCTCAATCCACCTGGGAGGGCCCCAACCTCCTTTTGGCATTCAGAGACCCGGATTCGGTCAACACCTTAATCCAATCCGAATTACAAAAGGGCTTCCTTATAGGTCCTTTTTCCATGCCCCCTTTCGATTCCTGGAGGGTCAGTTCCATTGGGCTCGTAAGCAAAAAAATCACAAATAAAAAACGCATAATATACGATCTGTCAGAGCCTCATGCTTCTGATACACCCAGCCTCAACTCCCTCATTCCTTTCGAAGAATTCTCCATGCAGTACTCTTCCATAGACGAGGCCATTCAGCTTATCATCAAGTTGGGCAGGGGAACCTGGTTGTCCAAAGCTGATATTGCCGACACCTTCAAGTTGCTACCCATTCACCCACATTTATGCAAATCGTTTAATATTTGGGTCCAAAAGCAGCCCGTGGCTCTTTGATCAGCTCGCCCAGGCTCTCCACTGGATTTTGGTTAATCATGCCCGGCTGCTCCATGGTTATCCATTATCTGGAAAAATTCTTACTAATAGAACATCCAGACCATAGTCCCGACAAACCTAACAACCTCTTAACAATTTTCTCCGAGCTAAACATTCCCGTAGCACCCTCAAAGGTCGAAGGTCCTTCCACTTTGGTAACCTTTCTGGGCATTGTCTTAGACACCGATGCAATGCAGGCCAGGCTTCCGGAAGACAAATTTGTTAAAATCAAAGAAACCGAGAGAATATTTTTGAGGGAAACCTTATTTTTGGCAAGGAAAGCAATAGCAATTAGGTGGATGGGTGAGAGAGGGCCCACTTTGACTCAATGGAAAAATCTAGTAAATATTGTCATCCCATATGAGAATATTGTATACAAGAATAGGGGATGTACCTCGAAGTCCAATAAAATATGGGAAAGATGGTGCTCTTCACCGCAGTCGATGTATACTAGGCATGATCTTTCAAACTCTTTAGCGGAAGTATTGAGATAAATGTGTACTTATAGGCTACATTAAATACACTATAAGCTGTCATAACAGTATATGGAAATGTTTATCAAGCAACGTGATTGACCAACATGACATGTACGGATTGTATTTGTATCTGTCATTTTGTACGATACATGCCGTTGTATGTACTCTGTATAACTTATATATTTTTTATGCTCAATAAAAAGAATAAAAAAATCAAAATCAAAGAAACCATAGCCAAATCAGTGACTTCCAGAGCACTCACCAATTTGGAGCTGCAGTCAATATTGGGGATGTTAAATTTCGCATCCAAGCTCATGCCGCAAGGCAAGGCTTTCATAGCTAGACTACTCCAGCTGCTCCCCACAGCCCCTGCACAGGATTCTCTCATTTACGTAGACAACGAGGCCTTAGATGATCTTTCCATGTGGAATTTATTCTTGTCCAGTTGGAACGACGTTTCCCTGTTTGTCCCACAATAGAGCCCCACTTCACCCACTCTTTTCACTGATGCAGCTGCATCCGCAGGGTTCAGAGCAATATACGGTAATAAATGGTTCTCAGTCAAAGAATCTTTAAAGTCCTCCCGGTTACTAGAAATATATCCAATAGTTGCGGCAGCTCATGTCTGGGGTAGGCTTTGGACAAACTCCCCAATCGCCTTCATCACAGACAACCAAGTAGTTGACATTCTCACCAAAAGCAGGTCAAAGTCTCCACAAATCATGCCCTTCGTTTGTAAATTAGTGTGGCTCTCTTTGCATCACAATTTCCATTTCTCGTGTAAGCACATCCAGGGGGCACTAAATTTGGCGGTGGATGCATTATAATGTTTCAATTTCCCCGCTTTCTTTCAGGCAATGCCGGAGGCGGAACAGACAGGACTAGCCCCACCAGCGTTTACAGCACTGATAATGGATTAATGAGTCATATCTCAGCAACCAAGTCACTCATCCACAAATCCCTGTTATTCAACACTGCTAGGAATTACAAAACTGGCTGGAATACCTTTATCCAATTCACAAACCGTTATCCCAGGAATAATGTTAACAGAACCACATACATTATGGCTTTTCTAGCCTACTGTCATAAAGAACTAGGACTTTCCCATAACATAATCAGGTTATATTTGGTCGGGGTGCAGCACCAGTACATGCTAAGACACCCAGACAGCAGGTCATTGTTTGCTTCACAAGCAATCAAAGCAACCTTAAGGGGCATACTGAAGAGTTCCAAGAATCCAGGTAGACAACCAGTCTCAGGAGAACTATTTTGGAAACTGTCTACCTCCCTAGATGGCAATCCTTTTGGGCCCTATACTGTATAAGTACAATCATTAAAGCCGCGATGTATCTCAGCTTTTACAGCTTTTTGAGACCCGGGGAGTTCACTCGCACCTCTCCCAGGGTCAGAGGCTTGTCCATAGGTCAATTGGTACGACACAGCAATCGTTTCACTTTATACCTACATTCCACAAAAACTTCCCAAGCAGGGCCCCCGATAAAAATCTATTTTTTTCAGACGTTCAGCGAGTGGTGCCCCGTCAGGGTACTTACAAAGTTGCTGTCCGTTCTGGGTAACTCCTCACCAGATAGTCCGCTGTTACCTTTCAAAAACCGATCTCTCACTTCAACGTAGTTGATCTCCCACATTCGCACACTGGCCTCAGGTTTAGGTTTCAACTCCAAATTCATCTCTGGACATTCCTTCCGCATTGGAGCTGCATCTTCGGCTTCTAGACATGGGGTTCCTGCCCACATTATCCGGAAAAGGGGCCGCTGGCAGTCATCCTGTTTTGCTGGTATGTTCCGAACCCACAGGCGGAGATATCCAAAGCTTTTTCCAGCCTGGCATTGTAAATTGTGGTTTAAAATAAATTGCTATATACTAAATGGTTTAGTTTTTGCCCCCTTATAGGCATACCCTCGCTCATGGCTAAGGGCACACCACCAGCCACCTTAGATAGGTTCGGTATCGGTAAGTGAGATAGGCTAACTGCCTCCAGTCAGGTTCCTTGTCCCCTGCAGCATTGACCACAAACAGTCATAGAGGGGCTGCATTAACATAGATGCGTGCAGTATCCAGGGGCGGCAGTATGAGACAAGACCCAAAAATACTCTCAAGTTCTGTGCTCCTTTGGGCACTTGTATCTTTTCCACTGCCTCTTTTCATTCGGGGGTGAGGTGCCGGGCACCGTGCGAGAGGCAGTGTCCAAGAAATATCACCTTGTCTTTACAAAACTGCAGTTTATGCCTAGAAGCTTTACACCCATCTTCTTGGAGAAAAATTTGGAGTGACAGAGTGGCGGCTTTACAGCTGGTCTCTGTTTAAGCACAGAAAAGTAAGTCATCGACATAATGCAATAAGACCACAGTTCCAGGAGGGGACCAGTTGGCTAGGACAGACTGTAGGGCCTGACTGTACATGGTGGGTGAGTTCTGGGCCCCTTGAGGTAAAACAGTCCATGTAAACTGGTTCCCCTTGAAAGTGAAAGCAAAAAGATACTGACAATCTGGATGCAGAGGTACACTGAAAAATGCATTTGCCAGGTCAATCACAGTGAAACAGGTAGCTCTGGACGGAACCTGGGACAGCAGAGCGTGCGGATTGGGCACTATTGGGGTTTGTAGGACTGACTTTGTTGACCTCTCGAAGATCATGGACCATTCAATATGTGACTGGCTGACCCTAACTGCCTTCTTCTTCACTGGAAATAAAGGAGGGTTTGCCGGGGACACAGCCTTGATGAGAACATCTGCTCTGAGAAAATCATCTATTTGGCTGGACACTGCTATTTCCTGAGTGTGACTCAATGGGTACTGTTTAACTTGCGGGGGCTGACACCCAGGCTTTAGAGACACCATCACAGGGGACACAGGTAATTTGCCTAAAGGCTCTCTGGGACCTGGCTGAGCAGACTCTTTACAGATTCTGTCCAATCAGGAAAATTAAATTCAGCCACCGTTATAGAACAGTGATGGCCAATTCGCTGGGGACACAGGTAATTTGCCTATGTCCGTCTTTGAGGTGGCCCAAAGGCTCTCGAACCTGGCTGAGCAGATTCTTTTCAGATTCTGTCCAATCAGGAAAATTAAATTCGGCCACCGTTATAAGAACAGTGATGGCCAGTTTGCAGTGTTCGCCGACGAACACATGCGATCTGCCATCTTTATTCCCAAGTCCGGCGATGCAAAGGTAAGTCCTTACCTGTGCCTGCGCCGCTCTGAAACACATGCGGTCAATCTTTCCCAAGTATTCACATTCAAATTTTCATCCTTCATTCCTACCTTCTTCAACACCCTGTCAATATTTTTTAAACCTTCTTTTCCTTCCCTCTCTTCGACTAAAGTCTTAGCTGTTTTGTAACCCTCTGGTATACTGAAATTGTTCCCCATTTTGTATGTCAATCTTTTTCCACAGAAAGTTAAACAATTATTCAGACGTCTATTTTCTCTCAGTTTCCTCAGAATATCCCCACTATATTTAGCTAGTGTATTCTGTTTCTGAGTTTCTTAACCAATCAAAACCTCACAAACCGGACATTGGAGTCCAAGGACTTTAATTACCCTTCCTTATACCAAAACTAAACCAAAGACTTCCCAATTAAAAGCTGTCCATCTTTTAGGTCTCAAAATGCAACAATCATAGTCATTTTCAGGTTCTTACCAAAAATAGGCTCAACTATAAAAAGACTTATATGTACATTCAATCACCAGATCCTCAAACCGGACAAACCAGTCAGGGAGACACAGTTATAGTGTGAGATAAAGTCTCTTACCTTTTAGCACTATTTCCTATATCTGCAAATCCCGGACCGGAACGTCCAATTTGTCGTAGACCAGATGAAGTGTCCTTTAGATGAGCCCCACGTTGGGCGCCAATATTTTGTTAGGGAAATATCCCTTCACCTATAATTTATTCTCTCGCAGAATCCGCAGAACCTGAAAAAGATGATCCTGATGGGTCTGAACATCAGGGGAAAAAATATCATCAAGATACACCAATACAAATTTCCCCATTAAATGGTAGAAAATACTGTTAACAAAATGCTGAAAGACGGCCGGAGCATTCATCAGGCCGAAAGGCATAACGAGATTCTCAAAATGCCCGTTAGGGGTATTAAAGGCCGTTTTTCATTCATCCCCCTCTCTGACCCTGACCAGGTTGTACGCGCCTCTCAAATCCAATTTGGAAAAAACCTTGGCCCCAACAATTTGGTTGAAGAGGTCCGGGATCAGAGGAAGGGGATAGGGATCGCGAATCGTGATACGGTTCAGCTCCCTAAAATCTAGGCAAGGTCTCAGAGAGCCATCTTTCTTTTTAACAAAAAAAAAAACCCGCGGCAACAGGTGACTTTGAGGGACGAATATGCCCCTTATCGAGACTCTCTGAGATATAGGTTCGCATTGTGATTCTTTCCGGTTGTGAAAGGTTGTAGAGGCGTGCTTTTGGCAACTTGGCGCCGGGAATGAGGTTAATGGGACAGTCAAACTCCCGGTGAGGAGGTAGCTCCTGAACACCGCTCTCGGAAAACACGTCCGAGAAATCAGAGAGAAATGATGGCACCGTTTTAGTAGACACCTCTGCAAAAATCGCTGTGAGACAATTCTCTCTACAAAACTCACTCCACTCATTTATTTGCCTTCCTTGCCAATCAATAGTGGGGTTATGTCTAGTGAGCCAGGGTAGCCCCAAAACTAGAGGAGAAGGCAATCCGTTAAGGACAAAACAAGATATCTCCTCCACATGAGTGTCACCTACCGCTAGCCGGATATTGTGAACAATGCCTTTCAGAGATCTCTGCGAGAGTGGGGCAGAGTCAATAGCAAAAACAGGTATATCCTTTTCTAATGTGCAAACCTGAAAACCATGCAAGGTTATAAATTGAGTGTCAATAAGATTGACGGCCGCTCCACTATCGACAAAAATTTCACATGAAATGACTTTGCTCCCTAGCGCCACCCTGGCAGAAAGGAGAAAACGGGAACTGCAGGTCAGAGGAAAAGCATCAATTCCTACATCAACTTTGCCCAAAGTAGCAGATGAAGCAGAGTTTGATGATTTACCTTTTGAGGTTTTTCTCTTATTATAACTCTTAGTACAGTTCAAAAATTTCCTAGACGGACAAACATTTGCCAAATGACCTATGCCCCCACAACAAAAACACACCATTCTCTGAGGACTAAATCCTCTTTTATCAGGGGCAAGTTGACCTAGCTGCATGGGCTCCTCCTCAGAGGGGAGCGAGACAGGATGAGACCCCTGCATACTGAATGAGTCCGCACCACTGCCCCTAGACTGAAAATGACTGGACAGAGAGGTCTCGTTTCTTTCTCTTAGACGCCTGTCAAGACGTACCGCCAATGACATGGCAGACTCTAAGGACGTTGGTCTCTCATGGAAAGCAAACGCATCTTTCAATCTTTCTGAGCGACCATGAGAGAACTGACTCCGGAGTGCAGCATCATTCCAACCTGAATCAGCTGCCCATCTCCGAAATTCAGAACAATAAAGCTCCGCAGACAGTTTGTTCTGGCATAGAACACGTAAATTAGATTCGGCCAGAGCAACACGATCCGGGTCATCGTATATCTGCCCCAGGGCCACAAAAAAATCTTTCCACGGATCGAAGGGAGGGATCCCCCGATGGCAACGAAAAAGCCCAAGTCTGAGCATTACCCCTGAGCAGGGAGATGACAATCCTCACCCTCTGTTCCTCATTACCAGAGGAATGGGGACACAAGCAAAAATGGAGTTTGCATGCCTCTCTGAAGCGAACAAAATTCTCACTGCCCCCGGAGAACGTTTCCGGAAGTGAGACCTTTGGCTCGCAACAGACTCCATGGGCCGGAGCAGAGCCCAATGCTTGAAGCTGAGTCATAGATTGACGGAGATCCGGTACCTCCAAAGAAAGACCCTGCATGCGGTCAAAGAGGTCAGAAAGCGGATCCATGTCAAAAAAAGGACGGTTTGGCAGATTATAATGTCACGGCTGTAAGTGAGCAACACACAGTAAATAGCAACTGACCGGACCCAAACTAGGGAGGATAAAGGGGGACCCCTGTCAGACCCTAAAAGCTCTCCCTAAGCTGCTATGCACATGTCCAGATCCAGATGGTGGATCGAGACATGCCCGCGTACCTCAGGCTGATGACCACTGAAACCCCTACAATAGTGGAAGGGGCACGGCCACCGGTGCCCTGCTCAGTATATGGACGGAACCGGGGTCGCCTCGGATCCAGTCAGTAAAGAAACAGAAACACACAATATCTGAACACTTATCTGACGGAGCTGCGGCTGCAGTGAAAACCGATCCAAAGTCAGCAGACAATATCCGAAGTACTTACTTCAGCAGAACACAGATCCAGTGAAAAGATATCACCCAGGTGAAGCTACTCAAGCGAGAGATACAGCTCAAATGAAAAGTATAATCCGCACCTCTACAAAGGAGGAGGGGTGATTTAAAGGCAGAGAAATCAAACACAGGAGGGACAGCTGGGAGGAAGGAAACCGAAAGTAAAGACCTCATTACAGGGGCAGAGAAACAGGGCAGAGGGAACTCCTCCAAGCTCTAGTAGTGACATCATCACAGGGGCGGAGAAACAGAGCTGTGAGAACGTCTCAAAGCTCTGGTAGTGACAACATCATCACCAGGGAACTTTGCGCAAAACCCCTCACGGGTCTGCCCCAAGCACTCTAGGAAGAGACCCAAACCTGGCATCAAGCCCAGAGTGGGACTGAGAACGTTAGTATGAACTTGTTCTCGCCCTCAGGAGAGGGTATGTATGATCTGAGAGAGGAAGATCAACGTTTCCCAGAGACGTGAGTGAGAAGTATTCTGATCAAATAGGGGGGGAAAAATGCACATTTATGATATTCCCTGGGAGCTAGATAACAGTCTATGTGTGTTGTTCCTAAGAGTTCTCCAGAAAAATCTGAGCACGTTGAAGTGAGAAAAAGGAAGAGTGTTAGAAGAATGATTTATTATTCTGGTTTTAAAGATATCAACAAGTCTAACCAGAAAAGTGCGAAAAAAGTTACGTCTCTAACGTTGATATGCTGGTTTTATATGTCTTATTTTAAGAGGTAAGATGTTATGAGTTGGGAGGGGGGGGGGGGGGGTTAAGCGTTTACTAGTTTTGTACTGCTCCATGATCACAGTATGTATAAGTTCTGTACTGGTGTCTAAGATGACGGTTTGTACGCCTCCTCTGGAGAGTCTTCCCTGCTTGATTCATAGTAATATAGAAACATGAAAATTGTGACATGGAATGCCTAAGAGCCCCACAGAAGAAAGTTTTGATTCTCAGACATCTTAGGAAATTGGGGCGGACATTGCGCTCCTGCAGGAGACTCATCTGGAGGAGGCAGACTTTTGGCAAATGAAACGCCTTTGGGTAGGCCACGTTTTTGGGTCCTCATCAGAAGGCAGGGGTACTGATTCTAATACATAGAAGGTTGCGACATAGGGTTATCTCGACTCACAGTGATGACAAAGGCTGGTTGATGACAGTCAAACTTGAAACGGATGCTGGGGAGTTGACTATATTCAATGTCTATGGGCCCAACTCAGCACAGGCTACCTTTTTCAAAAATCTGGAGCCTGAGGTGCTTCAAGACGTAAAGGGACAAATACTAGTGGCAGGAGACCTTAATGTAGTAAGGGAATAGGGCGGAGGATCTCAGACATCACAGACAGGCCACGTACTCAAGGGCTCAGGGAGACTCCTTGCTCAAAACTTTCTTGGAATCTACGGATATGACTGATGTCTGGAGATTCTTTAACCCGACTGAATGGGAGTTTACCCACTATTTCCACACTCAACAATCTTGGTCGAGGCTGGATTATGTCCTGGCCTCGCAACTGCTCATGCAGAGAGTAGAAAGGGCGGAAATAGGGGATATGGTTATCTCGGATCATGCCCTTGTAGTATTATACATTACAGAAATTACTCCCAGAGGGACTGATTACATCTGGTGTCTCCCTAGTTATCTAGCAAATGATGAGGCGTTTGTAGAGCGATTGCGGTGGTGGGAATACACGGATAATAATACAAATCACAAGATGAACATATTCTATTTTGGGAAACCACAAAGTCAGTAATTAGAGGAAACATAATTGTATTTATGTCCGCCAAAAAGAAAAAATGACAAGCCCACTATAAACGAGCCACTGAGGAAGTACGACAGGCATATACAACGTTCCTGGGAGACCCAATAAGATGGGTAACGGCCAAAACACCCGTATGACCACTATGCCGACTTAAAGACTAAAATGTACTGAGACCAAAAATCAGCAGAACTTTTTAAATTCGGTAATAAAGCCGGGAAATTGCTCGCTAACCTAGCAAAAACACAAAGGGGACGTTTAGGGATCGGTAATTTAGTTGATGAGGGGGGAGTAAAAATACAAGACCTAAAAGATATCACGAATTGTTTTGGGAGAATCTATGCTAAATTACACCACCAAGATCCGTCCGAGACCTCCAAGCGAAAGCTACTGTCTAAAATAAAATTACCACATGCATCAGACGAAATGCTGACACATATAAACGCACAAATCACGCAGGAGGAGGTTAAGCAAACTATCATCAAATCCCTAAAGAATGGAACGGCAGCAGGACCGGATGGGTACTTTGGTTACTGAGATTGCCCCGACCCTAACACCGCTGTACAACTCCTGTAGGCCAGGGATACGAGCGCTCGGGAAATCTGATACAACTACATCCAATGTTTGTTTCCCGAGCGCTCGTATCGTATCCCTTTTAATTTGGATTCCAACAATTATAGGTGAAGGGATATTTCCCTAACAGTCAGCAGGATCAACCCTAGTAAACCAGTAAACAGCCTTTTAGGGTTGATCTGAGTGCACGGAGACTTACAACAATCAGAGGTGTCGTACAGAAAAGCGTGCTCTTACTTTTCTTTTTTGGTGCTTGAGTTCCCCACAGCAACAAAGTTCCCCTCCATCTTCCCCTGCTAGGTCACAATCCCACCTTCTGCTATAATGGGCCGGAGCTGGTCCATCTACAGCGCATGTCATGTGGGTCCACACTGTCAGGACCTGTCCAGCCTGAGTAGTGGCCGGTACGTTGGGCCCTGGCTCCATTGTGTCCTAGCCCGCCGCAGCCTTGGCAGTAGTTGTTCCCCCACAGAGCGCTGTTCTTCCGCCCCATCCCTCCTGGAGCAGGGACAGGAGACAACCCCAGCACCCATGTTCCATCTGCCTTGGAGCGCTGACCGAACCTGTTTCTACATTCCAGGCTCCCCCTGCCTGAAGACTCTGCCGCCTTACACCGCCACGTGCCACAGAGAACCCACCTCTGTCAGACGACCGCACTGCCCCCTCCTATATCCCCGGGGCGGGACTACAACTCCCAGCTCTGTTATTATGTGATGGCAGAGGACATTACAGGGAGGTAGAAGAGAAGAGGACTACAACTCCCAGTATGTCCAGTTATCATGTGATATCAGAGGACATTACAGGAGGAGGTAGAAGAGGAGAGGACTACAACTCCCAGCATGTCCAGCCTGTTATTATGGGATATCAGAGGACATTACAGGAGGAGGTAGGAGAGGACTACAACTCCCAACATTTCTCTTTGGCTCTCACACTCAACACATCAAATCCACATTTTCTTCTCCTCCAGCACTGATCACAGTACTTTCGCCACGAGTTCTTTATACTGCGTAGCTCCGCCCCTCCCGATCACATGACTGTGACATCATCACAGGTCCTACATTACATCTTCAATGCACTGCTGAGCTCCGCCCCCTCTTAATCACATGATGGTGACATCATCACACGTCCTACATTATCACTTCTCTCCACTGTAGAGCTCCGCCCCTCCTAATCACATGGCTGTGACATCATCACAGGTCCTACATTATCACTTCTCTCCACTGCTGAGCTCCGCCCCTCCTGATCACATGGCAGTGACGTCATCACAGGTCCTACATCACCACTTCTCCCCACTGCTGAGCTCCGCCCCTCCTGATCACATGGCAGTGACGTCGTCCCAGGTCCTGCAGCTCTTGCAGTGCACAGATACAGAGCAGGTCCTGGTCGGGGTCTCTCTTCTTCTCTCCAGAATCCCCCTTTATCCCCGGGGTCTCTCCTTGTCCTGGAGGATCTCCTCCAGCTCCTCCACCAAGGATGGACAGGAAGGAGATCAGCAGAAGAATATTAGACCTCACCTTGGAGATCATCTCCCTGCTGAGCGGAGAGGTAAACCTTTCTAGATTTCTCTCCTCTTTATTGTATTCTGGAGCCAGTCAGACATCGGGAAGGAGAATCCATCATAGGAAGTGATAGGAAGAAGCTCCTGGAGAACGGCCTCCAGACCTTCCAAGGGACGGAGAAGCTGAAGACCGGCCACCGCTCAGTGATGGGGGATGTGGAGCCATGAGGAGGGAAGTAGGCAGGTTGTCCCCAGGAGATGGCGGCAGTGTGGCCTTGAAGGAGAATTTCTACCACTAGTCTGACATCTAGATGATACTAGAAGAAGGAGGCCTCCACTACGTCTAGAGGAAAGAAGGCTTCTCCAAGACATAGAGGAGAGTCTTTACTGTAAGAGCAGGGGGACTATGGAGCTCTCTGCCAGAGGAAGGGGGGGTGGGGAATTCTCTAGAAGAGTCCAGAAGGGGCTGGAGGGGAAGAATATTCCAGCTTCTAGGGACTAGATTACTGGAGATGGGGCCATGATCCCAGGAGGGATTCTGAGGGGAGATCTGGAGTCAGTGTCTCTCTCCATCCACAGGATTACACCCTAGTGAAGAAGACATCGGGGAGGACTCCCATCATCCAGGAGTCAGGAGGGTGGACCCCCATCACAGAGCCTCCCCCCCTGATACATGAGCAGAAGATCCTTGAACTCACCCACAAGATGATGGAGCTGCTGACTGGAGAGGTGACACTGCTGGGAATACTGGGAGGGTCTCCAGTAACAGCACTGGAGGGTCTGGGTGATGACGGTGTCATTGTGTTGTCAGGTTCCTGTAAGGTGTCAGGATGTGGCGGTGTATTTCTCCCTGGAGGAGTGGGAGTATATAGAAGGAAAGGAGGATCTGTACGAGGAGGCTATGATGGAGGAGCTCCGGCCTCTGACATCTCAAGGTAGGAGGAGACCTTCCTGATGATAGAGATGTAAGGGCCCCTGGATACTACTCCCATCATCTCATATATAATACAGTCTGTGTGTTATCTCCTATAGGTTCTGACTCCAGGAGGAGAAGTCCCCCCGAGAGATGTCCCTGTCCTCTGTATTCCCAGGACTGTCCAGAGGAGAAGCTCCCAGAGAACCATCAGGTAGATGGAGCTGAGCCCTATACACATCTATATAGGGGGGGGGTCCTGCAGTCACAGAGGGGTCATAGATGGTGGGGGTCTCTTATGTGGATCTGTTAGATTTCCCACCTGTCTGCTGTATTGTCCTGAATTGTTACAGATGACAAATCGGGGGGAAGATGTGACTGATATCAAAGTGGAGGATGAAGAAGAGCGGATGATGGGCGATCCCCCGTGTAAGAGTGAGGTGGAGGAGGACATTCCAGTCCATGTGACCACAGGTATGGAATCATGAATGGAGGAAGTGGATTAGGAGGTTTCTTCAGGTGAGGCTCCACCTTAGAGCTGCAGTAAAGGAGCACTCCGGGCAGTGACCCCTGTGTTATGTGCAGGAGCGGAGGGAGATGTGACTGTACATAGACATCTTATCCAGGATCTTCTCTCCATCCTCTCATGGTCCAGGCCTTTAAACACAATGGGGGTCATCTACTAACAGTCTGTTTTATAAATAAAAAGTCGTAAGATGCCACTTTGCAACATGTTAACGTCAGTGTAACATTATTTTGTTGCATGCAGCATTTTTACGCCACCGTTGACATTGGGGAGCGGCAGGGGTGGGGGCATGGAAAAAGAAGGGGGTCCATCAGCCCTGACAAATTCACAAACATTTACATGAGCCTTGACATCTACTCTGGTCAGGTGCTGGGGGCCATTTCACTTCAAAGAAAAATAAAACCGAAGTCTTGCTCACCCATCCTGGAATAATCCCTCGACACTCGTGTAAAACTTCCTGTCTATATTTATAGCGCTTTCAAAACATCAAATAATACAAAAAAAGACATAAAATGCTACGCACTTCGAATTTAACAAAACATTCTTCCTCATGGCATACGTACTCGTGGCTGAAAGCACCTTTATCGCACAGGGTCACCTCCCCCGAAGGCTGGAGTCAGGAAGCTCAGGAGAATAAAGCCCATCACGAATGGATGGAAGCTGCTGTAGCTGCAAACAGTTTAGTCAGGATAATTCAATGGACAAAACCCAAAGCAACCAGAAACATCTGAAATCTCATGCATGGTGCAATGTTGCATATCCTGGCTAATATAGGTACATGAGGTCCATATGTATATAGTCTAGTGTAGGAATCTGTACTGGCAGTAGGGTCGTCAGTGACAGATTTTCACGGAGACAGCGGGTTTCAAAGTCCAAACTGCTTTATCTGGTCACTTCAGCATAGCAGAGTAGCCTCCAAGTTGTAGCGTCTGGGCTCTATCTAATACTCAGGTGGTTCCTGTCTGACCTATAAATCACTGTTCACACCAGGGAGGTTCAGGTTTCATTCGCACCAACATTTGGGCACATTTTTTGGAGGTCCATTTAGGTCTCACGCCTTTCCTAGAAAGCAGCACCCTTTTCCATAAAGCTACAACCCCTACGTCAGGTGAGGCGTAAAAAGCTTAAAAAAGTGTAAAACAGTTGGTAAATGTGATGCAAAGTATGAAAATGCACAAAAACCTGGCCAAATCTGCCCATTTTCTTTAGAATTGTTAAATACAGATATCCTATGTATATAGGTAATCCAGTGTCCGTTTACTGCTGTGGTGACAGGTTAAAATGTTATCTGAAGGGTGCTCCTCATGACAAGAGTAGATGCAGACTTGGGATCACAGTATGACAGCTCTGCTGTTCTCTTGATAGGTCTAGATATAGATGTCCACAGAGCACTGCTTGATTAGTTTAAGGGGGATGTGCAAATCCTCCAGCTCCAGGAAGATATCAGGCACTTGTTCAGTAACATCTGTGGATATGTTTGCTCACATTGGTGCACTCCAGGCAGACAAGCCAGACCTTATCCTGAGGTTCCCACTTACAATGCTGCTTGTGTGGACATTTGTTGTTTGGTGCTTGGCTTAGAGTAGATGGTGTCTCAGGTCAAGAGACAAATTCTGGAGTAGTCAATGGGTTAAGGAATCCCCAGATGTTTGAGCACTGGACATCCTTGATTTATCTTTGATCAGTTATAATGTATTACACAAAGCTTTATAAGGCTTGAGTCACACATGCAGTTTTTTAGCCAAAGCTAGAAGTGAGTGATAAAGGAATGGGAAATGGATTCCACTCCTCCTTTGAGCTGATCTACGTGTGGCTTTGGCTCAGAAAACTGCATCAAAAACTGCATGTGCGTTTTCACCATAATAGTAATATTATAAATTTGTGGCTTAAAAGATGGAGAAAAAAAAATCACAAAATATATTTTTAATCCTAACTTCATGTTATCACTAGATCATAAAAGAGAAGATGAAGATACCATGCAGAGCTCTTCAGGAGGAAACTACATTACCTGTAATGTACATCCGGTACCTCACAGTACAGCTCTATCTTATAATCCTCCTAATCATGAGGAACCTTCTCCTGACCAGTCACAGATTGTTACCACAAGTAATGGGCAGAAAGGAAGTAAAAGATTTCAGTGTGGGGAATGTGGAAAACTGTTTACAAAAAGCTTAGGTCTTTTTAGACACAGAAGAATTCACACGGGAGAGAAGCCATATTCATGTTCTATATGTGGAAAATGTTTCACACAGAAATCAGATGTTGTTAAACATGAGAGAATTCACACAGGAGAGAAACCGTATTCCTGTTCAGAATGTGGGAAATGTTTTACTCAGAAATCAAGCCTGGATCAACATAAGAGGAGTCACACAGGAGAGAAGCCGTATTCATGTTCAGAATGTGGGAAATGTTTTACAGATAAATCAAATCTTTCTATGCATGAGAGAAGTCACACAAGGGAGAAGCCATATTCATGTTCTGAATGTGGGAAGCATTTTAAAAATAAATCATACTTTGTAAAGCATGAGAGAATTCACACAGGAGCAACGCCGTATTCATGTTCTATATGTGGGAAATGTTTTACAGGTAAATCAAATCTAGTTATACATGAGAGAATTCACACAGGAGAGAAACCGTATTCATGCTCACAATGTGAAAAATGTTTTACAAATAGATCAGACCTAGTTATACATGAAAGAATTCACAAAGGAGAAAAGCCATATTCATGTCCAGAATGTGGGAAATGTTTTAGAGGTAAATCGGATCTTATTAGACATGAGCGAATTCACACAAGAGTGAAGCCATATTCCTGTTCAGAATGTAGGAAATGTTTTAAAAATAAATCATATCTTGTAAAACATGAGAGAAGTCACACAGGAGAGAAGCCATTTTGATCTATGTAGTCAATGTTTCACAATAAATAAAATTTTGAATCTCATCAGAGAATTCACACAGAGAAGAAACCGTGGTCTTGTTTGGAATATGAGAAATGCAATTCAGACATTTAACAATCAATAAGAAGGTTTATTCTTTGGGTGGAATCAGCCTAGATCTGCCAGAAGCACAAACTATATTTACTGTAGATCAATAGTGATCGGGATTAGAGATGGACAAATTGATTCATACGATTAAAATTCATACAAAAAGCAGCCTCCTGGAGCAGCGAGGGTCTGGCCCCAGTACTCTAGAGATTTACAGGGCCAGACATCGATGTGCTTGATAATCTGCAAGGAGGTCACAGCACTCAACAAAGCACCACAGCCTCCTCAAACAGCTGATTGATAGGGGTTGTGGGTGTTGGATGATATTTATATAAAGGAGAAGCTGCCAAAGGGGATGTAGATTTATTCGTAATGGCCATTTTGATTGTCTACCACTCATTACCCTCTCAAATCTGTCAATCCAATTTTGTGAAAATTCTGGCTCCATTGAACCCATCAAAAAGCTCAGGATTTAGTAGTAATGGGTACTTGTTTTTCACTGTAATTTTATTCAGTCCGGAGGACATGACTGAAAGGACCTTTTTCATGACAACAAACAAACTGGTACATGCCAGTGAAGAGGACCTCCGAATAAAGACCCCCACTTTAAACTAATTAGACATGGTTGGAGTTTCTTGCAGTGATAATGTGGAAGAGTAGTTTGTAGCACAAGGTTGATGGGACAGTCTTAGGGATGATGTGGTGGCAGAGTCTCAGCTTCCTTTTTATTGAAAACATTAGTGTTGCTAGCATAAGCAGGAGGTAGGCCTTGAGGATTCTGATCAAATGGTGAAGCTCGGGCAGTATGATGTCAGACAGTGAAAATGACAGGCAGAAACCCGGAGTAGAATCTGACCCATATTCCAGTCCAGGACTGTGCAAGCAAAAGCTAGGGCAGTTCCAGTAGAAGAGTACTGGTGGACACAAGCAGAACATAGAATGATATTGTCTTTGTGTGCAGAATTCCCATTTGAAGCTCCATGGGCATGGTGATGTACTGTATGGGTTCCAGAAGCGCTATCCCATTGACAGATGTCACCACCAAGGATTTACCCAGGCACATGGTGGGTATGCAGTGTCAAGTCACCAAGGCCTGATGCAGGATGTTTCCTGTTGAGCCAGAGTTCAGGAAAACCTGCACAGTAAACTGAATCTTTCCGAGACCCAGAAAGTGCTAACTCTGGAGAGAGCTTGTCTTCAGCCAGGGCTATCTGTTCAACCAATCCTAGGCTCTGGCGTTTTCCACATTGAGAGGGCAGTGTCCTTTGGTTCCATAATTCATGCATAAGTCCTTACTGTGTATACAACTTCTCAAACAATTGAACCTTATCAAGTTGTATAGGCTCTGAATCAGGAGATGCAGAAGATTGAAGCATGTGCCTCTGAAAAGCTAGTGTCAGGTTAGGAACTCTCCTTTCACCTGCAGACTTCTTGAGGGACTCTTTGAAACGTAGATCAATATGGGTAGCCAGGGTGATCAGATCATCCAGGGTAGATGGAACATCATGACCTGCCATTACATTTTTTATGCAACCTGACAGTCCCTCCCAGAAAGCCTCATTGTCCCATGACAAGTCAGGAGCCAGGCTGCAGAACTGTATGACATACCGCCCAACTGTGAGGTTGCCCTGGCGGAGGAGAAAAGAGGCAGGTAAGGTGGTACAAACTGATTCTTCAAAACCCTTGCAGAAGGTAGACAAAAAGGCAGACAATCTCCTTCTGGAGATTGCTGGTCAGAGCATCTCCTCATTTCCCAGAGCGGAGATGCCCAGATGAGTGCTTTAGCAGACAGGAAGCAGACCAAAAAGGCTATCCTGGCTGCCCGAGATAGTATGCAGGTACTGCAGGAGTTGCTGCTGCCAGCCACACTGAGTAGTCAGCCCCTCATATACGTCAGACAGACCCATTTGGGTTGACCACTGGGTTCCATAGCCTGAGCAAACTGTTACAGCAGTGGGTGTGGAACCACTGTGTTAACCAACAGATTTGGTTTTGGGCTAAACCTAAGAGCCTTATCCTAGCAGTTCCTGGTATTCACCCTTTAACACAATGATCTGGGCCTTGTTTCAGGACAGCCACCAGGCAGCTTCCTCCTGGAGTAGTCTGTTTGTGGTTAACAGCTGACCCACGGGGATCAGAGACACTAGTGGATGGCACAGAGGGGGCAGGCAAAAACGCAGTCATACAGTAAACTGGCAGAGATTGGTACAAGGGCAGGCAACAGAATACTGCACACCATTTGCAGGAAGTTCGCAAGCAAAGGAACCTATTGCTCAGGCATCTTCCCACAGGGGAAGGTGCCATAAGTACTGTAGGGCCATTGGCTTGTAAAGATTAGGGTTCATGCATACTGGCCCTTTAAGAACTGTAGGGAGTGCGATCAAGTACTGTAGGCTTCCATTTGGCCTGGATACCAGGTCGGGCGCTCCCTCTGCAGGAGCGCCACCCAGTCTAACACTACACCGGTGGAGTCACAGGTCACATGATTCTGCTTGCATCATGTGACTAGGAAGTGGAGCCTATTTAAACAGGCAAACTGATGGCCACAGGTTACCTGTGCTTGGTGCTTATCTCCCTGGATCGCCTCACTAGCCGTATTCTGTATTGTACACACAGAACTCTGGATTCTTGATCTCTGATTTGGATCCTGATCTTGACGATTTGGACCCTACCGTTTCTTCCCTGGCTTGGGATTGTATATGATTTGTCTAGTTCTTTTCCCTGTCTGTTCTCCTGGTATTGACTTTGGCGCATTTCTGACTCTGATCTATGGTTTTTTATTTGGTTCGTTTTTGTGTCTCCTGGTTTTGACCTGGTTTGTCTCCGTCATACTTGTGCTCTTCCCTCCTGTTTAGACCTCTGCACTTAATTCACAAAGGAACTGCTGACCAATTGTGGTCTGCCAACTAGGGCTGATTGTGCAAATAGGTAGGGACAGTGGGAACGGGAGAGTTCATGGTACGCTGCTCCTGCCGTGACAACAGGTATAGGAATGCCAAGCAGGCTGCAGCCTAACTGGAGGGACAGAGTGGACCTAGCAGCCAGACCCAGCATGAAGATGGTAGCAGGAGGTTGGCCGCCAGGTAAGGTAAGCAGGGAAGCTCGCAGCCACCAATGTAACAGTGGACTGCAGATAACAGGGACAGGCTGACCTCAGCCCAAGGTAGAATCCTCCCCACTTCCTCCAGAAGCAGTTCGGGTAGAGTGCCTCCCTGCTTGTTGAGGTAGATGGTGCTGTCTGACTGAACTCGGACTGCTTTCCATGAAATGTGGGGTGCAAAGTGCGAGACCGCATTACACAATGCTTTGAGTTCTCTCAGGTTGACAATATGGGACTCCAGATGCCTCCAGATTTCCTGGACTGATAGATCCCCTACCTGTGCTCTGCAACCTGTTTTGGATGCATCCGTAGTCAACAGGATCCAGATAGGGTGGACCATGGACTTTCCATCCTTGGGATGACACGTAACGATCAATCCACATATCATACGCCAACACTGGCCGTGGCCTTGCCAGCAATCAATAACAGAGCGCACCGACTGTCGCTTAATCCAACTTATCAGATCTCCTGCCCATCAGAATCCAGCTTTACATAATGAGGATATTGGACTTCTTACGTCTCTGTGAGATTTTGTTCTTACATTATTTGCAGCTCCTCGATGGGATCTCCTGTGGGACCAAGTTATACAAAGAGCTTTACACTGAATTTAAAGGGAAGGCGTCATCAGAAAATGAGCTGCTGTTTAAATCACTTTTTTATGTTTAACATTTTTAAATAATTTTTTGTTATTTTTTATGTCACTTTTTTATAAATAGCATTCTATTGTTACATAATGGTCAGGTGTACAGGTTTACATAGTTGGAGCATATACGTCTGTTATAGGCTATAAATTCCAGGGGCGAGGATTGAGGCTAAAGTCCTCTGGGAAGGTCCCCTATCCCAGAACCGAGGCACTGGAACATTACAGAGCTACAGCAATTAAGTAGGTGTTTGGAGCGAGCAGGTTAAAAGCTCCAATATTGTGGAGAGGTGAGAGGAAAAGCAGGAGATTCAATCCACTGCACTCCAAGTGTAACGGGCAGTGGGCTTGGACCCACTGTTCTCACTAACCAGTTTGACTTTGGGCTGTCTGTAAGGGCTTTATCCTGGCAGTCGTCTGGTTTTCAACCTTTAAAGATACAGGGATCTGGTCTTCGCTGCAGGGAAGCCACCGGGCCACTACCTCCTGAGATGGTTCCGGTGTAGCTGGTGGCTGACCCATCGATGCTAATTTCAGACGGATATTTCTTGAGGACAACCAAACCTTGTTGCCAGGAGAAAATTGTGGAATTCTTTGTTTCCTGTCGGTACACTTCTACTCGATGCAGATATGGAGAAATTGGTGGAGACCGAGCTGGCTGAACAGTAGGTGGTATACAACACCCCAGTGCAGGAGCTCTCTAGCGTTCTAGTCCAGGACAGGACCATGCACACAGAGTCAAGGAGGTCCCAGAAGTAGAGAACTAGTGGAGTTCACCCATACAAAGCTCCAAGAGCACCAAGACATACTGTATGGTCTCAGTAAGAGACCTAGGGTGGCCAGAAGTCCGGTTTTCTGGCTCTCTGTCCTCCGTCCGGTGCAGGGCCTGAACGGACACAGGGATGTCCACCCTTTCAGTAGCTCACGCTCAGAAAGCAGCACTGACTGAGGCTTCTCTCAACCCCAGTCAGTCACTGGAGCCGCAGACGTGGCTCCCTGCGGCTGACTGAGGGGGAGAGAAGCACCCCGGCTGCCCCCAGCTCACCTTCCATTCAAGAAGTTCTTCCCTCTCCTCCCCCCGTTTCCCCCCAGCCCGGCAGAGGTGGGGGCGTGGCTTCACAGAGGTGGGTGTGGTCTGTGAGGTGCGGCTTTCTGGGGTGAAGCCAGTAGCCACCCTAAAGAGACCCCTGATCAACAGAAGTCTCCAGCAATGGCTTCTTCAGACGTGGAGCTGGAATTTGATACCGATCCGCCAAGGCCTGATGCAGGACGTTGCCTGATGAACCAGAATCTAGGAAGCCCTGCAGGGTGAACAGGGAGCCCTCACTGGATAGTTCCACCAGAACAGCCAAGTCTGAAGAGAGTGATTTTTCACTTAGGGCTGTCTCTCCTAAGGACCCTGGGCCTGCGAGTTTCTCGCCTTGTATAGCGTCCTCCATCTCTGCAATATAGACAGGGATTATTAGAACGCCTATGCTGGCCCTCATCTTCAATGCCCTTCATGGTGTAGGAGGGAGACAGATGTGGACCTCCTATAGGAGAGGCTTGAGGTGCTGCTGCAGTAGATGTCAGGGTTAGGCGGGCAGATATGCTGCTAAGCCGCTTCTTGGACTAGTTCAGGCTGGCCTACAGAGAGTGGGGTCCACAGCCTGAGCTTACTGTAATGGGCAGCGAGTATGGACCCTCTGGACCTACCAGTTTGGCTTTAGGCTAGCTCTAAGGGTGTTCACCATTAAAGTGGTTAGATCACCAGCATCAGATCAGAAGAGCGATCAGATGTCACTCCCTTCCCTCTCTTGTACAAAGCTCCGCCCCTTCATGTTACAGGCTTCCCCAGAACTTCCCCACTGCTAAGCTCCACCCCCTGCACTGATCACATGGTGGTGACATCATCACAGGTCCTACATTATCACTTCTTTTCACTGCTGAACTCCGCCCTCTCCTGATCACATGATGGTGATGTCATCACAGGTCCTACATTATTACTTATCACCCACTGCACTGATCACATGGTGGTGACATCATCACAGGTCCTACTTAGCTCTTCTCTAAATTGCTGAGCTCCGCCCTCCTGATCACGTGATGGTGATGTTATCACAGGTCCTACATCACCACTTCTCCCCACTGCTGAGCTCCGCCCCTCCTGATCACATGGCAGTGACGTCGTCACAGGTCCTACATCAACACGTCTCCCCACTGCTGAGCTCCGCCCCTCCTGATCACATGGCAGTGACGTCATCCCAGGTCCTGCAGCTCTTGCAGTGCACAGATACAGAGCAGGTTCTGGTCTTCTCTCCAGAATCCCCCTTTATCCCCGGGGTCCCTCCTTGTCCTGGAGGATCTCCTCCAGCTCCTCCACCAAGGATGGACAGGAAGGAGATCAGCAGAAGAATATTAGACCTCACCTTGGAGATCATCTCCCTGCTGAGCGGAGAGGTAAACCTTTCTAGATTTCTCTCCTCTTTATTGTATTCTGGAGCCAGTCAGACATCGGGAAGGAGAATCCATCATAGGAAGTGACAGGAAGAGGCTCCTGGAGAACGGCCTCCAGACCTTCCAAGGGACGGAGAAGCTGAAGACCGGCCACCGCTCAGTGATGGGGGATGTGGAGCCATGAGGAGGGAAGTAGGCAGGTTGTCCCCAGGAGATGGCGGCAGTGTGGCCTGGAGGGAGGATTTCTACCACTAGTCTGACATCTAGATGATACTAGAAGAAGGAGGCCTCCACTACGTCTAGAGGAAAGAAGGCTTCTCCACAACATAGAGGAGGAGTCTTTACTGTAAGAGCAGGGGGACTATGGAGCTCTCTGCCAGAGGAAGGGGGGTGGGGAATTCTCTAGAAGAGTCCAGAAGGGGCTGGAGGGGGAGAATATTCCAGCTCCTAGGGACTAGATTACTGGAGATGGGGCCATGATCCCGGGAGGGATTCTGAGGGGAGATCTGGAGTCAGTGTCTCTCTCCATCTACAGGATTACACCCTAGTGAAGAAGACATCGGGGAGGACTCCCATCATCCAGGAATCAGGAGGGTGGACCCCCATCACAGAGCCTCCCCCACTGATACATGAGGAGAAGATCCTAGAACTCGCCCACAAGATGATGGAGCTGCTGACTGGAGAGGTGACACTGCTGGGAATACTGGGAGGTTCTCCAGTAACAGCACTGGAGGGGTCTGGGTGATGACGGTGTCATTGTGTTGTCAGGTTCCTGTAAGGTGTCAGGATGTGGCGGTGTATTTCTCCCTGGAGGAGTGGGAGTATATAGAAGGACAGGAGGAGCTGTACGAGGAGGCCATGATGGAGGAGCCCCGGCCTCTGACATCTCCAGGTGAGAGGAGACCTTCCTGATGATAGAGGTGTAAGGGTCCCTGGATACTACTCCCATCATCTCATATATAATACAGTCTGTGTGTTATCTCCTATAGGTTCTGACTCCAGGAGGAGAAGTCCCCCCGAGAGATGTCCCCGTCCTCTGTATTCCCAGGACTGTCCAGAGGAGAAGCTCCCAGAGAACCATCAGGTAGATGGAGCTGAGCCCTATACACATCTATATAGGGGGGTCCTGCAGTCATAGAGGGGTCATAGATTGTGGGGGTCTCTTATGTGGATCTGTTAGATTTCCCACCTGTCTGCTGTATTGTCCTGAATTGTTACAGATGACAAATCAGAGGGAAGATGTGACTGAAATCAAAGTGGAGGATGAAGAAGAGCGGATGATGGGCGATCCCCCGTGTAAGAGTGAGGTGGAGGAGGACATTCCAGGAGATGTGACCACAGGTATGGAATCATGAATGGAGGAAGGGAATTGGGAGGTTTCTTCAGATGAGGCTCCACCTTAGAGCTGCAGTAAAGGGGCACTCCGGGCAGTGACCCCTGTGTTATGTGCAGGAGCGGAGGGAGATGTGACTGTACATAGACATCCTCTCCAGGATCTTCTCTCCATCCTCTCATGGTCCAGGCTGGACACTCGGCTCAGCATCAGGTTTTGGGGGCATCGGCTGTGATGAACGGCTGCAGTAATGGCCGGGGTTATTTAGGCGTCTTCTTCTGTCCGGTTGCTGTCTGGATTGCACACGTGTCACATGGACCCATTAACCCATTCCCTACATGTATGTACTGTGTCGCAGAAAGTAAGCTTCCGCGTTTGTCTGTACATATACTGCGCAGTGATCAGAGGACACAGGACAGGCCCCGCTCAGTCAGGACAGAAGCTCCAGGCCCTGCAGTAACTGCTGGCAGTGGAGGTAATGCTGATGGTGCAGGTTTAACCTCTTAGATGCCACAGCCAATGCTGACCACCCATCTAAGCAGTTTTAGGAGGGTGGGGATCCCTCTCTGACAACATCCACTCACCTTAATTGTGAGGTGCTGGTGGTTCTCATGGCAGCCGGGAGCCTTACTAAGGGCTCAGGACCTGATAAGATATGGAAGCTGGTGAGGCCCAACACCAGGAGGACAAGGCAGTGTCACGCTGTTCTGCACCTGGTTTGCCTGGGCGAACGGGTTCACACCGGAAGGAACTGCTCTACGTCTATCAAGAGGAAATCAAAACCTGTCTCTCTCTCCTCACTAACTTAAAATCAGAACCATGGTCACTGACAACAGAAGAACATAGTGAACGTGCTCTAGATGGTGCACATCTTTAATCTGGTTGTAAAGCGGTTCCTGAAGTCTTCCACCCAACTGCAAGAAATCCTGAAAATGGCCAGGAAACTGTGCATGCACTTCAGCCACTCTTACACTGCAAAACACACCCTTCTTGAGCTGCAAAGGAAGAATAGCGTTCCCCAACATCACCTGATATGCGACGTTTCAACCCATTGGAACTCCACTCGCCACAGGTTGGACTGACTGTAAGAGCAGAGGAAGGCTGTAAATGATTTCTTGAAGATGCAGGCGGGCAAGAGTACTCCCCTGTGTAACTTCGATGTTAGCCAGTGGCAGCTTATGCGTGACACCTGACGTTTTCTCAGGCCCTTTGAGGAGGCCACTTTATTTGTCGCCAGGACTACGGGACGAATGAGGTAATTTCACTCCTTTGCATTCTGGAGCAGATGCTGACAAATCTGTCTGGCTAGGGGACAGGAGACATGGATCCTTCATCTCGTGGTCACCTGAATTCTGTGGCGGCTGAACTGGAGGAGAAGGAGGTCATTTACCCACAAGCAATGTATACAGAAATGGGTGTTTTTTCTGCACTAGTGACAGTAGAGGAGCATGAGGAGCTGAAGGGCGATGACCCTGACACACTGTGGCAGTATGCAGTCGAGATGAAGGCAGGGAGTGCCTCAGAGTCCCTTGTGCAAATGGCTAGATACATGCTAAGTTGCTTGCACAGTGACAGCCGTATTATCAACATTTGGCAGAGGGATGACTACTGGCTCTACACCATGTTAGACCCTTGCTACTGCTCCAGAAGGGGGCCTTTTTTCCACCCGCTGAGAGACATCCTGTGTAGTCATTTGGCCGCTGCTTATGTGCGTCATTGCCCATCCTCACAAAGGTCTGACCGGGGGAACCCTCTGCGATCATGTTTTACTGCCATGACTGCTGGAGGCAGGGGAGCAGGAGCAGCACCAGCTGCATCAGCACCAACTTAAGTCTGGAGTCTCTAATGAGAAGTTTTCTTCACCTGCCTACTGAACAAAACCACCTACCAGCAGCAGCAAGACATGGAACAGAACCTGAACCAGCAGGTGGTGGTATACTTGGACTGCACCCTGCCACGCCACATCCAAGATCCCCTGGTCTACTGGGCAGCCAAACTGGATTTGTGGCCGCAACTGCCCGTGTCCTTGGACAAGCTTTCCTGCCCGGCCAGTAATGTGGAATCAGAGTGGGTGTTTAGTGTGGCTGGTGGTATAGTTACCCCAAGGAGAACTGACCTTTCCACCCAAAATGTGGAGATATTGACTTTTGTAAAGAGGAATCCCGCGTGGATCAGCTAGGATTTCCACAGGCCAGTGCCTGATGCATCAGACTAGATCGTTCTGGGTGTCACCTGCTTCAGCCACTATTCAGATGCTGCCACCTGCCTGATGCCACCCAACTGCTTCCATGTTCTCCTACTGCCACCCACCATCTTGTGCTGTTACTGCCACTGCAGTTGGACCTCAACTCCCCACTCTGTGACTGGGCCATTGTGTTGACTCCTCATGGTGTTGCCACCCTCCCGACTCTATGTCGGGGCCACTATTGTCCCTGTTTGGCCTTGTCCCCATTTATTTTACCCTTCTTTTTATCTGTCAGAAGGACAAAAAAATGAGAAACACAACGGATCCTGTCTTTGGAGCAGCTGTAAGGCATGAATCACACGGTCCCTATTTTGCATTAGTATATGCTCATGATTTGGAAACTAAAAGCAGGAGTGGGTCCAAAACACAGAATACATACAAACTTTACAATCATGTGTCATCTCTGTTTGGATCCTCTCCTGTTTTTTGGGGGCCTTAGCAATACTGCAGGATTACTGACTTAATGCTGACCGTGTGAAGGCGGATGCTCAAAAGACAGGATCCATTTTTGGGGGATTGTTCTTATGATGGATGAGAAGAAGGACAAAAACTGGTGACGCCCTCTCCACTTGTTCAGGGGGGGCACTACATGTCCCAGCGTGTAACAGAACAGGTTCTGTAGAAATCTATGTGGAGTCAGCTGATGACTAGTGATGAGCGGCAGGGGTCATATTCAAATTCGCGATATTTCGCAAATATTTTGTAGAATATTCGGAAATTCTAATATTCATTATATTCAACGATTTTTTTTACTCGAAAAATCGGCAAGGTAATGATTGTGTAATATGCGAATTTTCATAATGCGAATTTTCGTAATGCGAATTTTTTATTGCAAATTTTTCAACTTACAACTATTAGACAAAGAAGATTATAGCACTATATTATCTAAATTGCTCTATATTCGTTTTTTTCCGAATATTCGCTATATTGCTATAACTTAGTTTTTTCGAATATTCGTAATATTCTAAAACAAGAATATATAGCAATATAGCGAATATTCGAAAAAAACTAATATAGAGCAATTTAGCTAATATAGTGCTATAATCTTCTTTGTCTAAGGCCCCTTTCACACGGGCGAGTATTCCGTGCGGGTGCGATGCGTGAGGTAAACTCATTGCACCCGCACTGAATCCTGACCCATTCATTTCTATGGGGCTGTGCACATGAGCGGTGATTTTCACGCATCACTTGTGCGTTGCGTGAAAATTGCAGCATGCTCTATATTCTGCGTTTTTAATGCAACGCAGGCCCCATAGAAATGAAAGGGGCCGCGTGAAAATCGCAAGCAAGTGCGGATGCGGTGCGATTTTCACGCATGGTTGCTAGGAGACGATCGGGATGGAGACCCGATCTGTACTATTTTCCCTTATAACATGGTTATAAGGGAAAATAATAGCATTCTGAATACTGAATGCAAAGTAGAATAGTGGTGGAGGGGTTAAAAAAATAAATAAAATTTAACTCACCGAGTCCACTTGATCGCGTAGTTGCGGATCTCTGTCTTCTTCTGTAATGTTGAGCTGCCGGCTAAGGACCTGTGGTGACGTCACATCTCATGATCCAATCACATGGTCCCTCACCATGGTGATGAACCATGTGATTGGACCATAGTGACATCACCACAGGTCTTTTGCCAGGTCCTGAAGATAGAACAGAGACCGGCAGCTATGGAGCAGGTAAGTAAACTTATTTTTATTTGCTAACCCCTCCATCCCTAATTTACTTTTATTTTTCCTTATAAGTTAAAGGGAAAAAAATAAAATCTACACAACACCTAACCCAAACCTGAACTTCAGTGATGAAGTCCGGGTTTGGGTCTGGGTACCAAACATGGCGATGTTTCTCATGTGCAAAACGCATTAAAACGCTTTGCACTCGCGCGGAAAAATCGCACATTTTACCGCAACGCACCCGCATCTGATCGGGCCCTCACACGCCACACTCGTGTGAAAGACGCCTAATAGTTGTAATTTTTTTTCTCATCTGAAGTTCAGATTGGAAAAAAATTACAACTATTTAAAAAAAAGATTATAGCACTATATTAGCAAAATTTCTCTATATTCGTTTTTTTCGAATATTCGCTATATTGCTATAACTTCGTTTTTTCAAATATTCGTAATATTCTAAAACAAAAATATATAGCGAATATTCAAAAAAAACAAATATAGAGAAATTTAGCTAATATAGTGCTATAATCATTTTTTTAAATAGTTGTAATTTTTTTCCAATCTGAACTTCAGATGACAACTATTAGACAAAGAAGATTATAGCACTACACTCACCTGAAGAATTATCAGGAACACCTGTTCTATTTCTCATTAATGCGATTATCTAGTCAACCAATCACATGGCAGTTGCTTCGATGCATGTAGGGTTGTGGTCCTGGTCAAGACAATCTCCTGAACTCCAAACTGAATGTCAGAATGGGAAAGAAAGGTGGGCTACAACAGCAGAAGACCCCACCGGGTACCACTCATCTCCACTACAAATAGGAAAAAGAGGCTACAATTTGCACGAGCTCACCAAAACTGGACTGTTGAAGACTGGAAAAATGTTGCCTGGTCTGATGAGTCTCGATTTCTGCTGAGACATTCAAATGGTAGAGTCCGAATTTGGCGTAAAGAGAATGAGTACATGTATCCATCATGCCTTGTTACCACTGTGCAGGCTGGTGGTGGTGGTGTAATGGTGTGGGTGATGTTTTCTGGGCACACTTTAGGCCCCTTAGTGCCAATTGGCCATCGTGTAAATGCCACGGGCTACCTGAGCATTGTTTCTGACCATGTCCATCCCTTCATGACCACCATGTACCCATCCTCTGATGGCTACTTCCAGCAGGATAATGCACCAGGTCACAACGCTCCAATCATTCCAAATTGGTTTCTTGAACATGACAATGAGTTCACTGCACTAAAATGGCCCCACAGTCACCAGATCTCAACCCAATAGAGCATCTCTGGGATGTGGTGGAACGGGAGCTTCGTGCCCTGGATGTGCCTCCCTCAAATCTCCATCAACTGCAAGATGCTATCCTATCAATATGGGCCAACATTTCTAAAGATGCTATCAGCACCTTGTTGAATCAATGCCCCGTAGAATTAAGGCAGTTCTGAAGGCAAAAGGTATTAGTATGGTGCTCCTAATAATTCTTTAGGTGAGTGTATATTAGCTAAATTGCTCTATATTCTTTATTTTGCTATATATTCTTGTTTTAGAATATTACGAATATTCGAAAAAACAAAGTTATAGCAATATAGCGAATATTCGAAAAAAAATCAAATATAGAGCAATTTAGCTAATATAGTGCTATAATCTTCTTTGTCTTATAGTTGTAAGTTGAAAAATTTGCAAACACCCCTACTCCTAAAGTCAAATATACTGCAGCCTTCTCATTGGCCCACAAGCTAGAAGCAGGGAGGGATTAAAAAAAATTATTGAATATTTGAAATTACGAATATATATCACTATATTAGAAATATTCGCGAATTTTCGAAGTACCTATATTCGCGATAAAAATTCAAATATTCGTGATCAACACTACTGATGACGGTGTAAAAGGAGTGCGCTCTCTCACTCTATAGTAGAATCTTGGGCCTCTGCACGGTTCTTTATACCTGGCACTAACTTTGACCTGTGAGGCTGAGTTCACACTTCAGTTTTGGCCCCGTGACTGCCCAAATAAGTGAAGTGTGCAGTGATTCTAAGAGCGACGCTTGTCATCAGCTTATCATACGGACTCACAGTATTATGTCACTACCACAGCAGACTCCCTATGTGTGTTACTGCAAGGCACAGTGTTCTACACCGCTATACAGGCACAGTGTTCTACACCACTATACAGGCACAGTGCTCTACACTGCTATACAGGCACAGTGCTCTACACCGCTATACAGGCACAGTGTTCTACACCGCTATACAGGCACAGTGTTCTACACCGCTATACAGGCACAGTGTTCTACACCGCTATACAGGCACAGTGTTCTACACCGCTATACAGGCACAGTGCTCTACACCGCTATACAGGCACAGTGTTCTACACCGCTATACAGGCACAGTGCTCTACACCACTATACAGGCACAGTGCTCTACACCGCTATACAGGCACAGTGCTCTACACCGATATACAGGCACAGTGTTCTACACCGCTATACAGGCACAGTGTTCTACACCGCTATACAGGCACAGTGCTCTACACCGCTATACAGGCACAGTGTTCTACACCGCTATACAGGCACAGTGCTCTACACCACTATACAGGCACAGTGCTCTACACCACTATACAGGCACAGTGCTCTACACCGCTATACAGGCACAGTGCTCTACACCGCTATACAGGCACAGTGTTCTACACCGCTATACAGGCACAGTGCTCTACACCGCTATACAGGCACAGTGCTCTACACCGCTATACAGGCACAGTGTTCTACACCGCTATACAGGCACAGTGTTCTACGCCGCTATACAGGCACAGTGTTCTACACCGCTATACAGGCACAGTGTTCTACACCGCTATACAGGCACAGTGTTCTACACCGCTATACAGGCACAGTGCTCTACACCACTATACAGGCACAGTGCTCTACACCGCTATACAGGCACAGTGCTCTACACCACTATACAGGCACAGTGCTCTACACCGCTATACAGGCACAGTGCTCTACACCGATATACAGGCTCTCTGCTGCTGTGCGATTCATCACAAATAAATTCTGATCCAATTGAATTGTTTTTTGAAAATTCGGCGAACCATCCGAATAAAATTTTTGGAAAATTTGCTCATCTTTAGTCCTTAAGTGAATTTGGGATACTTTCTTGGCTTGCGGCTGCTGGACAACCCTGTCTTGCGGCTGCTGGACAACCCTGTCTTGGGGGCACTCCCATAAATCGCCCCTTTTTATCCTGACAGCAACGAGGGATATGTGTACAGACAGCCTATCACACCTTATATACCCACTGAGGGATATGTGTACAGACAGCCTATCACACCTTATATACCCACTGAGGGATATGTGTACAGACAGCCTATCACACCTTGTATATCCACTGAGGGATATGTGTTGATATGGATAATTTGGTTGGACTTTGCGCACAAATCTCCGGTGCACTAAAAGGTACACTTCAGTATTAAAGTGCGCCCAACACAACCAATTCCGTAGCTATTATTCAGTTCTTTCTGTATAAGGGATGAAGTACTTCTTTAGCCCAGGAAGAGTCAGACACAATGCTGGTTCAAGCTGGAGTCAGTGTAAAAAACTTTTCAATAGACTCCAGACTCCTTCTTTATTAAGGCAATAGAACGACGCCCAGTGGGAGACGGCTTTACAACTTCAGCCAGTCAGCCCAGAAAGTGTAGGTACAGGGGGGCATCAACATGGCCGAACAGTGCAATGCACACACCTCATCCCTGTACAAGGAAGAATGAGTCATGTCCATTGTCTGACCAGCCAGGCGGCCGCCCATCCCCCATCACTGTCAGCATGGATCCCATTCAATACTGCTCAAAGCGACCAGTATCTAGTGAAGATCATTCTACTGGTTCTTATAGGTTTGAGATTATCTGCAAGACATTGCTACGGCTATTGTCAGTATATGGTACGAGTATACTGACAAGGCAGATATGCATGTCTTAAAAGCAGATATGTATCCAGAAAGGGATAGCGAAGCCACAGCAGAGGTATAATATGTATCTCTCGTTATGCAGACTTCACTTCTCTGATGTGTATAGGCATTTGAAGGGAAGAAGCAAACGCCCCCCTACACACTGAGAACACGTCCCCAAGCCCATGAGAAGGGTTTCATACTGACGGTTTTACCACTGGTCCCGATTCAACTCAAGTACCCTCTGCTAGAGTGTTCCTCGGTTAAATCCGACACAGGGCGACAGGTGATATTCCATAAAACACACACATTCTAAGATAAAATGCCCACATAATTCCATATAATAAAGTTTCCACAACAGTGCCTCCTCTTTGTCATATGCTCCCCAGTGTCCCTTGATGAATCATGATCTTCTTTGGAAAAGAAAAAAAAAACTGTCTCTCTTGTATACGAAAAGTCCTGAATCCAAAAAGCAAAACAGATTATGGAAAACAACAGAGCTTGAAAACAAATCTTGACTCAGAGGTTCTGCTCTGGGAGGTTTGAAATCCTCTGTATCTGGTCCATGGGTAGGTCTTCAGGGCGTCTCGTCTCGGCAACGAAAATGTAGTCATCTGATTGGGCTTTGGTGACTCGGTTGATTAGACAACAGGAACATCTCACTCCAGAAGGTATAGAAACAGAAACACCATAAGTATATATACTCCTATTTAGTTTAGCCAGGATCCAATGAAAAACAAAAAGTCCCCAAAGCTTCTCAAACTTTTAAAAGGATTCCAACCTTCACTAGCTATTGCTCTGGCTCTGCCTTGCAGGGTGCTAACCTTTTCTATATGTGCTTTGACCATGTCACTGGTGTCCGTTATCCAGGTACAATAGTTCTCACCTATGAATTCACAGAAGCATAGAAACCTAGAATGTGTCGGCAGATAAGACCCATGTGGCCCATCTAGTCTGCCCCATATACTGAATACTATGAATAGCCCCTGGCCCTATCTTATATGAAGGCTGGCCTTATGCCTATCCAATGCATGCTTAAACTCCTTCACTGTATTTGCAGCTATCACTTCTGCAGGAAGGCTATTCCTTGCATCCACTACTCTCTCAGTAAAGTAATACTTCCTGATATTACTTTTAAACCTTTGCCCCTCTAATTTAAAACTATGTCCTCTTGTAGCAGTTTTTCTTCTTGTAAATCTTCTCTCCTCTTTTACCTTGTTGATTCCCTTTATGTATTTAGCAGTTTCTCTCATCTCCCCTCTGTCTCGTCTTTCTTCCAAGCTATACATGTTAAGGTCCTTTCATCTTTCCTGGTAAGTTTTATCCTGCAATCCATGGACCAGTTTAGTAGCTCTTCTCTGAACTCTCTCCAAAGTATCAGTATCCTTCTGGAGATATGGACTCCAGTACTGCACACAATACTCCAAATGAGGTCTCACTAGTGTACAGAAACCCCCCTTGGACGCTAAAAGATAATCAAGAGTCATTTTTTCCTGCAGTACTAGAGTCTTCATCTGTCGTTGTTCCTGGGTAATCTCCCTGACAGCTTCTACAGTTTCATTGAACATCTTCGTCTACAATAGAGGAGAATCAGATCCTCTCGATTAGCTGCAATGTAAGAAGCTGGAACAAGCTTCACTAGGAATTTCTCTGATGTTCTCATGCACTAAGTAATAACAGAATAGACTGGGGGATCACCCCGGCAGTCTGAACATCACATACTTTTTTTCAACAGATATAATCTGGTCTATGGGTGTTACTAAAGAGATTAGGGGTTTCATTAGTAAGGTTGACTGTTATACCTTTCTCACAACTGGAGGATCCCACAAATCTATCCCCTTTACCGAAGCTGATGTGGAAGCATACCTGCGGGTCACCTAACTGCCCGGACACCCATACAGAGCTAATATTAAAACTATAACTGATGTTACCCTGTAGGAATGTATCATTAAATTCTATCGAAAAATGTCTCTGTGTGGTCTTGGCTAATTTCTCGTACTTCTTCATGCCAATATGAACGTTGTATATAGCATGAAAGGCTGCCATTGCTGGGGTATAATGGCCAGGGGGGGATTTAGAGCACACCCAGCAATTGGTCCTGTTTGCTGCCTTAGCTAGCTGGAAGTGCATTTTAAACAAAAGATTGGGATGCTTTTTATCGTTTCCCTCGCTAGAATAAACTATGCTACACAAATAAATGAAAATGACGCTTCTCATTCTTTGATGTAGTTGAGCAGCTTCTTGCAGTGACTTGCGTGGACCCAGTTGTCTCGTCCTTCGAGTTTAAGAGAGGTTGGCGTCATAAGCAGCACCTGGAATGGCCCAAGATATCTCGGTTCTAGTCCCGTCCTCTGATGTTTCTTTAGCATGACCCAATCAACTGGTTGAATAGAATGAACACCGATTATTGAGTCTGGGTCCGGGAGAGACTTGGTGGACTTTCTGGAGCTCCTTTTGCAGAGACTGCACATACTCCGTCAGCTGGGAATATAAAGAAGACAGCTGTTGAGGGTAGTACAATCCCGTCTTTGGAGGACTACCGAATAAAATGTCGTAGGGTGATAACCCATGGGGCTTTCTTGGGGGCATTCCTGATGGAATAAAGGGCTATAGCGAGACATTCAGGCCATGGTTTTTGAGTATCGGCCATGATTTTTGAGATCCTGTTCTTAATAATCCCATTAAGACGTTCAACCTTACCACTGCTCTGAGGATGATACGGGGTATGTAATCCCTGGTTGACATGTAGAGCTTTACATATTTCTGCAAACATCTGACCGGTGAAGTCAGAGCCGCGATCCGACTCGATCGTTTCAGGCATGCCCCAGTGGCACACTGTCTTGGACAGGACCTTTTTTGCTGTGGTAGTGGCATTGGCACATTGAGCGGGTCATGCTTCTGGCCATCTGAAAAACATATCTACACAGACTAAGGCATGCTCGTACGGCCCCCTTGGCAACATAATGTAGTCTATCTGTATGCGCTGAAAGGGATATTCCGGTTTGGGGGAATGCCGTTCTGGCGGTTTCACAGTTCTGCCAGGGTTGTGCAAAGCACAGACCAGGCAAGAAGCTGTAAAATTTGATGCTGCAGTAGTGAACCCAGGAGCAATCCAGTGCTCTTTCACCTGCGCACACATAACCATCTTTGACTGATGCCCTGGGTAGTGACTCAAATGGGCCATCATTGGAAAAACTGATCTTGGCAGACACCATTTGTTGCCAAGACTCCAGATGTCCTCTAGGCCCTGTTTAGCCCCAGAGCTGTCCACTTCCTCTTCTCCTGCATCTCTGCCTGCCCCTGCAGTTTTTTTTTTACTCTTCCAGAGATACATCAGAAGAAACGGCCAGCATTAAGATCTCTACAGAGGGGCTCAGAGCACCTTCCTTGGCAGCTCTATCTGCCAAGGCGTTCCCATCTTCCTCCAGGGACCTATCTGCCGTGTGTGCCTTCACTATCAGAATGGCCATTATGTATGGCAGGCTGAAGGCAATGAACAGCCTGTCAATCAACTCTGCATGTTTCACCAGCTTCCCCGAACTAGTCAAAAACCCTCTAGCTTTCCAGATTGGACCAAAGTCATGTGCTATCCCAAAAGCATACCTAGAGTCTATATAGACGTTAATCCTCTGGTCCTTGTGGATCTTACAAGCCTTTGCCAGTGCCCACAGCTCAGCCTCCTGTGCTGACATGTGTGAACTCAAAGAGCCTTTCTCCACAACCTCACTGACTGTAGTTACAGCATATCCAGTGTGTGGCTTACCATCTGGGGTGTAGTACCTGGAACCATCTACAAAAAGGTTTTTGGCCTCTGGAATGGGAGTCTCCCTCACGGGGCTGATGGCTGTTGACTCGAATTCCATCAAGGAAAAGCAGTCGTGATGTTCCTCGAGGTGATTCCCTACTAGGTTGGAAAATTGATTAGAAGTTGAGAAGTTAGAATGGTTAGTAAAAGTTGGAAAATTGTCATTTTTTACACCATTGTTTCCCCCTTCTCTTCTTAATAACGGGAAGAAGAGACGCTGGGTTCAAAATGGTGCATCATCTTAAAGTCAGGTTAGTAGGTGTTAGGAGAGCCACTTCGTACTTAGTCAACCTGGCAGCCGAGAGGTGTTTTGTCTGGGCCTGATTCAGGATCTCCTGCACCGAATGGGGAGTATAGAGGGTCAACGGGGAGTCCAAGACTATGTCACCTACTTTCTGTAGTAGTACAGCGCAGAAGGCCACGGCTCATACACATCCCGGTGAGCCTCGGATGACCGGATCTAGAACAGTCGATAGGTACATGGTGGGTCGGTAGCTGGACGCATGTAGTTGGGTCAATACTTCAGTTGAATGGCCCTGATTCTCATAGCAAAAGAGATAGAAGGGGAGATCATAGTTGGGCAGACCTAAGGCAGGTGCTTTGGAGAGCTCCTGGGTCAGATCCTGTAGGATTGACCAGTTGTCATCTGACAATTAAAAAGTTTTTTTTAATGTCAGCTCATAAAGGGGCCCTAATTTGGATGATATGTTAGGTATCCAGTCTCTGCAATAATTGATAAGTCCAAGAATGGTTCTCAATTGTCGGGTGTTTTTAGGTCTCTGCAGGTCTTTCAATGTCTGTACTCTCTGGGTGGTTAAATGTCGGGTGCCCTGAGAGATGCAATGTCCCAAAAAGATAACCTTTTCCTTGCAAAACTGTAGTTTCTCCTTGCTAGCCTTATTCCCCGTGGACGCCAGATGGTTAAGCAATGATACAGTATGCTGATAACATACCTCCCGCGTGGGACAGCAAAGTAGCAAGTCATCCACATACTGCAGCAGTACCATCCCTGAATCCATCGGGGCCCACTGGTCTAGCACGATCTTAAGCTTGGAACTGTATTCCGAGGGACTGGTCACCAATCCCTGAGGGAGACGTGTCCATGTTAGTTGTTGACCCTGGAATGTAAAAGCAAAAAGGTACTGGCACTGGGAGTCCAGTGTTACAGAGAAAAATGCATTAGTTAAATCAATAACAGTAAAAAACTTTGTGTTTGGGGATACAGAGGCCAGCAAGGTGTGGGGGTTAGGTACCAGAGGAGCATCACTAATTCTTTACAGCTCTCAGGTTATGCACTAGCTGGTATGTTGTTTCCTGGCCTTTGGCCGACCTTTTGGCCACTGGGAATAGTGGGGTGTTGCACGGTGATTTGGTTGGCGTGAGGACCTTTATCTGTAGATATCGGTCCACTTGGATCTTAAGACTATCCATTTGAGCCACACTAAGGTATTGTGGTAATTGGGGCAAAATGCTCCCTGGCTTGATGTTAACTGTAGTTGGCGGCACAGGCAGAAGACCCACATCGTACTTGTCAGCCGCCGAAATTTGGGAATTTACCTCTGCCAGCACATCCAACTCCAGGAAAAAGGCTATTTCCGTTAGATATGGTAATGCTACCATAGCACATAATCGTTTTTCTGTTCTCTGCACTACTGACCACAATACCAGCTGGAGTGTACTCAATAATCGCCTGTATTTCTGATAAGATATCAGCTCCTAACAAATTAATGGGAACATCATCCGATACCAGTACAGACCTGATGGCGTCCGTGTGCTGCCCTAGTCTACAATGGAGTGGTTTGGTGGTCTGTAGAGACAATGTCTGACTTGTGAGACCCACAGTGGGTATAGTCTCCCCAGAGTAGAGAACCTTGCCTCTGAGATCTGTGGATCTTAGAACAGTTCTGGCTGCACCGGTTTCAATGAGGCAAGAGAGGGGATATTTTAATTCCTCGATAAACAGGTTGATATGGCCTGACACCGGTTTGCCAACGCCCTATGAAGAATCATAGCCGTCCCCACAACCAAGTTGTTGGATCGTCTGGAATGAACTGCCACTTACCCTTGGGTCTGTTAGGACAGTCACGCTTTAGATGTACTTCCTTTTTGCAGATGTAACAAGTCCTGGTTTTCCAGCATTGTGTCTTTTTCCAACGATCTTGGTCACCAGGAGCTTGAGACACAAGGACTTTAGATGTTTTATCCTGTTTCTTCCTATCCACTTCTCTCTCTATGGCGGAGAGAGTGGATATAATGGCAGGTATTGTCATTTCATTAAATTCGGGTCTGGCTAACAATAACTGGTCTCGAATTTTCATATGGATGGCTTCTAAGAATTTGGCTCTTAGTAAAAGGTGAATAGCGGTTAACTTTTCTCCGTTGGTTGGCACATCAGGACCAACCTCCATATCTGCATCCAATGCAGCTTGTTTCAGACGACGCCAGAAACAAGCGCATTCCTCCCAAGGATTTTGACTGAGTTTCATCACATCCGTGGAAGTTTGCACCTCTGGAAGTTTGTCTAGCAGGGTAACACACAATTCCCTACCTCCAGAAGTGGCCTATTCGTCGGTGACAATGTTGCAACTGGAGATTATAACCCTTGCCAGTTCCTTTCCCAATTTTGCCCTCAGAACCTGGGCACAATCCGTTCTGCTCATGCCATAACTAAACTGATTTTGACAAAACATTCTCGCGAACCCTCGTGGATTCATTCTACAGTCAGGCAGTTCGGCCAGGATGGTTCTGATTTCCGAGGAAGCAAAATGTGTGAATGGTGGGTGACACCACCGAGAAATGTGTGTGCAGACAGCCTATCACACCTTATATACACACCAAGGTATATGTGTGCAGACAGCCTATCACACCCTTTATAAACAGACCGAGAGATATGTATGCAGACAGCCTATCACACACCTTCTATACCCACGAGGGATATGTGTGCAGACAGCCTATCACAACCCTTATATACCCACTGAGGGATATGTTTGCAGACAGCCTATCACACCTTATATACCCACCGAGGGATATGTGTGCAGACAGCCTATCACACACCCTATATACCCACTGAGGGATATGTGTGCAGACAGCCTATCACACCCCTTATATATCCACTGAGGGATATGTGTGCAGACAGCCTATCACACTCCTTATATACCCACCGAAGGATATGTGTGCAGACAGCCTATCACACACCTTATATACCCACCGAGGGATATGTGTGCAGACAGCCTATCACACACCTTATATACCCACTGAGGGATATGTGAACAGACAGCCTATCACACTCCTTATATACCCACCAAGGAATATGTGTGCAGACAGCCAATCACACCCCTTATATATCCACCGAGGGATATGTGCGCATACAGCCTATCACACCCCTTATATACCCACCGAGGGATATGTGTGCAGACATCCTATCACACCCCTTATATACTCACCGATTGATATGTATGATACCTTATATACCAACGAGGGATATGTGTACAGACAGCCTATCACACCTTACAGTGGGATGCGAAAGTTTGGGCAACCTTGTTAATCGTCATGATTTTCCTGTATAAATCGTTGGTTGTTACGATAAAAAATGTCAGTTACATATATCATATAGGAGACACACACAGTGATATTAGAGAAGTGAAATGAAGTTTATTGGATTTACAGAAAGTGTGCTATAATTGTTTAAACAAAATTAGGCAGGTGCATAAATTTGGGCACCACAAAAAAGAAATTAAATCAATATTTAGTAGATCCTCCTTTTGCAGAAATTACAGCCTCTAAACGCTTCCTGTAGGTTCCAATGAGAGTCTGGATTCTGGTTGAAGGTATTTTGGACCATTCCTCTTTACAAAACATCTTTAGGTTCATTCAGGTTTGATGGCTTCCGAGCATGGACAGCTCTCTTTAAGTCACACCACAGATTTTCAATTATATTCAGGTCTGGGGACTGAGATGGCTATTCCAGAACGTTGTACTTGTTCCTCTGCATAAATGCCTTGGTGGATTTTGAGCAGTGTTTAGGGTCGTTGTCTTGTTGAAAGATCCAGCCCCGGCGCCGCTTCAGCTTTGTCACTGATTCCTGGACATTGGTCTCCAGAATCTGCTGATACTGAGTGGAAACCATGCGTCCCTCAACTTTGACAAGATTCCCAGTCCCTGCACTGTCCACACAGCCCTACAGCATGATGGAACCACCACCATATTTTACTGTAGGTAGCAGGTGTTTTTCTTGGAATGCTGTGTTCTTTTTCCTCCATGCATAACGCTCCTTGTTATGGCCAAATAACTCAATTTTAGTTTCATCAGTCCACAGCACCTTATTCCAAAATGAAGCTGGCTTGTCCAAATGTGCTTTCCCTAGTGGCACTTTTTGTGCTGTGGGCAGAGAAAAGGCTTCCTCTGCATCACTCTCGCATACAGCATCTCCTTGTGTAAAGTGCGCCGAATGGTTGAACGATGCACAGTGACTCCATCTGCAGCAAGATGATGTTGTAGGTCTTTGGTGCTGGTCTGTGGGTTGACTCTGACTCTTCTCACCATTCGTCGCTTCTGTCTAGCCGAGATTTTTCTTGGTCTGCCACTTCGAGCCTTAACTTGAACTGAGCCTGTGGTCTTCCATTTCCTCAATATGTTCCTGACTGTGGAAACAGACGGCTGAAATCTCTGAGACAGCTTTCTGTGTCCTTCCTCTAAACCATGATGGTGAACAATCTTTGTCTTCAGGTCATTTGAGAGTTGTTTTGAGACCCCCATGTTGCTACTCTTCAGAGAAAATTAAAAGAGGAGGGAAACTTACAAGTGACCCCCTTAAATACTCTTTCTCATAATTGTATTCACCTGTGTATGTAGGTCACGGGTCACTGAGCTTACCAAGCCAATTTGAGTTCCAATAATTCGTTCTAAAGGTTTTGGAATCAATAAAATGACAACAGTGCCCAAATTTATGCACCTGCCTAATTTTGTTTAAACAATTATAGCACACTTTCTGTAAATCCAATAAACTTCATTTCACTTCTCTAATATCACTGTGTGTGTCTCCTATATGATATATTTAACTGACATTTTTTATCGTAACAACTAACGATTTATACGGGAAAATCATGACGATTAACAAGGTTGCCCAAACTTTCGCATCCCACTGTATATACCCACCGAGGGATATGTGTGCAGACATCCTATCACACCCCTTATACAGATGTAGCAGGGTTAGCACTCCAGCTCTTAACTCAAATTTCTTAACTCATCGCGTTATCTTGAGACAAAAGCCATTTAAAAGCAATTGAAGGTGTTTGCTTAGATTAGATAACACAACTCAGAAATCTCAGAAAACAGGAGTGTTAACTTTATTCCATCGGTATATCTACCGAGGGATATGTGCGCATACAGCCTATCACACCCCTTATATACTCACCAATGGATATGTGTGATATCTTATATACCCACGAGGGATAGGTGTGCAGATAGCCAATCACACCCCTTATATACCCACCGAGGGATATGTGCGCAGACAGCCTATCACACCCCTTATATACTCACCAAGGGATATGTGTGATACCTTATATACCCATTGAGGGATATGTGTGCAGACAGCCTATCACACCTTATATACCCACCGAGGGATATGTGTGCAGATAGCCAATCACACCCCTTATATACCCACCGAGGGATATGTGTGCAGACAGCATATCACGCACCTTAGATACCCACTAAGCCAACTCTTAACATGTGACTTCCTTCATGTGCTACGCACTGTAGGGTTAAAAGTAGGAAGTGGTCAGGACAATGGGACTTGAGTGAGTAATAAAGAGCCGAATCCTGTATTTATCATTGATTTAAACGTGTTATACAAAACTGGAATTACACATGTAGCTTTTGTGTTCGTTTTTCAGCCAGAAGTGAGTGATAAAGAAAAGGGAAATATTAAGGAACTAAGGACTTGTATTCCTGCTTAGAACTGATCTACTACTGACTGTGGCTCAAAAAGCTAGACCAAAAACTTAATGTGTTTCCATTCTAATAGAAAGGTTTTACATTTGTGGCTGTAAAAAAAATAATCACGCAATATATTTTTAATCCTAACAGGAAATGTCAGGAAGAAGTCTGAGGGAAACGTCATGTCATCAATAGATGATAAAAAAGAGGATACTGTGCAGCGTTCTTCAGGACAAAACTTAATCCGTTTTAATGTACACCCAGGACCTCACAGTGCAGACCCATCATATAATCCTCCTAATCATGATGAACCTTCTCCTGACCAATCACAGAATGTCACAAGTCCAGAACTATCAAATAATACTCCTAAACATGAGCCTACTCCTGACCAGTCGCAGATTGCTACCACAAGTATCGGGCAGAAAGGGGGTAAAAGGTTTCAATGTGTAGAATGTGGAAAACTGTTTCCATATAGATCAAAGCTATATTCTCACAGAAGAAGTCACACAGGAGAGAAGCCATATTCATGTTCAGAATGTGGGAAATGCTTTATAAGTAAATCACATCTTGTTATACATGAGAGAAGTCACACAGGAGAGAAGCCATATTCATGTTCAGAATGTGGGAAGCGTTTCACTGAAAAATCAGGTCTCCTAATACATCAGAGAATTCACACAGGGGGGAAGCCATATTCCTGTTCAGAATGTGGGAAATGTTTTACCCAGAAATCAATCCTTGATCAACATAAGAGAAGTCACACAGGAGAGAAGCCATATTCCTGTTCAGAATGTGGAAAACGTTTTACCCAGAAATCAAGTCTTGATCAACATAAATCAAGTCACACAAGAGAGAAGCCATATTCATGCTCAGTATGTGGTAAATGTTTTAAAAATAAATCATATCTTGTAAAACATGAGAAAAGTCACACAGGAGAGAAGCCATATTCCTGTTCAGAATGCGGGAAATGTTTTACAAATAGATCAGACCTAGTTATACATGAAAGCATTCACACAGGAGTAACGCCATATTCATGTTTAAAATGTGGAAAATACTTCCTATGTAAATCAAATCTTGTTGTGCATGAAAAAATTCACACAGCAGAAAAGCCATATTCCTGTTCAAATTGTAGTAAATGTTTTCGAGTTAAATCAGCTCTTATTATACATGAGAGAATTCACACAGGAGAGAAGCCGTATTCCTGTTCAGAATGTGGGAAATGTTTTACAAATAGATCAGACCTAGTTATACATGAGAGAATTCACAGAGGAGAGAAGCCATATTCATGTTCTCAGTGTGGGAAATGTTTTAGAGGTAAATCAACTCTTATTAGACATGAGCGAATTCACACAGGAGAGAAGCCGTATTCATGTTCAGAATGTGGGAAATGTTTTAAATATAAATCGGATCTTGTAAAACATGAGAGAATTCACACAGGGGAGAATCCATATTCATGTTCAGTATGTGGAAAATACTTCATATGTAAATCAAATCTTGTTGTACATGAGAAAATTCACACAGGGGAAAAGCCACATTCGTGTTCAAATTGTAGGAAATGCTTTAGAGTTAAATCAGCTCTTATTAGACATGAGAGAATTCACTCGAGAGAGAAGCCGTATTCATGTTTAAATTGTAGAAAATGCTTTAGATTCAAATCAGATCTTATCAGACATGAGCGAATTCACACAGGAGAGAAGCCGTATTTATGTTCAGATTGTGGAAAAAGTTTTAAATATAAATCGGATCTTGTAAAACATGAGAAAAGTCACACAGAGGAGAATACATTTTAATGTTTTGTGTTTAATGTTTTACAAGCAAATAACATTTAGAGAATTTAACGTGTTTGTCCAGTCTTCAGAGATAAAAAATGCGTCACTCACTAAATAAAATGCCCTCTTTATTGATGTATCAACATTTTAATTTTAATTGGTGGACATTTTAATTGATTAGTGCCACATTTTTCATCTTTGAAGATTGGATTTGTACATGCTGGATGCTGAGCACTAGCGTATTTAATTACACTGCGGCCATGACGAAGTCCCATAGAGCCCTAAAGAGTTGCATTCTATTGGAGCAGGACAAGGGGGTGCGGATTTTGTAGACTTTGGCTTTGTAGAAACTGTGTTCTTGTCTGGAATGTGAGAAATGCTATATCTTATTCACAGATATTAAACAGCCCGTTGAGTGTTTTTTTGGGGGGGTTAAAGGTTATGTACACCTTTAGGTGCAATTTTTTTTTATTATGGCATTGTACTTATTATGAGGTAAAAATCTTTTTTTTTTTTTTTTAAAACAATATGGAGTCCTTTTCTCTGTACAGACCTGAGATGCTCTAGTAGCAGCCTCTGGATTTTCTCTCTTTTCCGTCATGCAGGGAGCTGATGGCTCCTTATCTCTGCTCTCTGACGTTATAAAGACTCATTATCACTCAGTCTTCATCTTGCTGATAAGACTGTGGCTTAAAAGTATTTATGACTCTTAGTAATTTAGACAAAAGGGTTATTAAATGACCGGCACAAAGGGAAAGTGAAAGTACCAGTCACATAGCTAGGAAAACTGTTTACCCTTTGTCACAGAATGGCTGAATATTTTTACTAAAGACCAATTAAAAAAAAAAAAATTTAGCCCAAAATGAGTAAAATGCAATTATAAATAAAATTTCCTCCAAAGGTGAACATGGCCTTTAAATCAGTATGGATCTGATTCAACTCAAATTATATTTACCAGAGGTCAAGGGGGACTGGTCCATTTAGGAAAAGTATTGTGAATGTAAGGATTTTTTTACTATAGTGTTTTCTTGCTATAGCCACGCTGCAGGAGAATCCAGATATGAAGATCGACACGTCATGCTGACTTAAATTTTTGGGGATTTGGACATGTCAATATTTGATCTTCATTCATACAGTCTATAAAGGTAAAGGTTATGGAATTAAACAGAGAAGGATTTTTAGGGTTAGGGTTTTTTAGGGTTTAATTTGTAGTAAAGCTAGCTGATGAGCACGATGGCTCAGTGGTTAGCACTGGTGCATTGCAGCGCTGAGGTCCTGGGTTTCAGTCTCACCAAATACACAGCTGCATGGAGTTTGTATGTTCTCACTATGTTTTTGTGAGTTTTCTCCAATTTTCCCCCACACTTCAAAATGGAACCTAGGATATTAATTGGCTTTTTATGAACTGACCCTTGTTATTGGGGATGGAGCACCTAGATGGTATCTACTGGCTTCCATGAACAAGTCTCCAAGTGCTTTTGAGTCTCTGGGACAAGAAAGTGCATTACAAATGGCAGTTGTTGTAATTTGTTAAAGGGGCTGTGTCACAAACCATATTCCACGTTTTTCAGACAGCACCTGGATTACTTTTGTAATTGCATGTAATGTAGCATAGCCACTGAGCTCTTCAATAAAATGTATCTGTACAGCGCCACCTGCTGTTTCTTCTTTTTTAACTTTTTTGTCCATCTCACTGAGCTGGTCGAATGCGCTCAGTTTAACTCTTCAACTGCCACCATCTGTATGTTCTCTTAGAAGCTGTGGCAGATACAGTAAGAGAGCTGCAGCAGAAGAGACACGTCCCCTGAGCTACTAGGCTGAAGCAATTGGAGCAATGAATGGGGGTAGCTCTGGTCCCATGTGAGGTACAGGTCTGGCCCTAGCTTTGTTATAGATTGTCATATACTGTATGAAGTCTGATTTTCATTTTTTACATCAATCGGGATAACCCCTTTAAGCTTTAAAAATTCCTATTTCTGTGGCTCAGTTACCTGGTACTATCTCCTGGACAAAAATAACAGTATCTTATATCAGCATTTGTTAGCCACAACTGGGCGTACTGTCAGCATCTTGGGTCTGTTTCCTGTTTATTTTTTTGCAGAGTTTTGCCCCCAACACCCCACAGGTAATATACTTACCCCACTCCTGGTCCCCACACCGTCACTGCTGCTTCTCTCTGTACACGGATAAAAACATCCGGTGTCAGGGGGGAGCAGTCAATGGCAGGCGGGGATGAACCTCCATAGCGTCACCCGCGTTGCTAGGGAGGCTCTTCATCGTCCCCGCTTGCCATTGGCTGCTCCTGCCCGAAACTGGATGTTTTCATCCGTGTACAGGGAGAAGCAGAGGGGACCAGGAGCGTCACAGGGAGCAGGGTAAGTATATTACCTGTGAGGGGCCCTGCACATGGGGGGCTGTTGGAGATGTTGGATAACCCCTTTAATGTGTACAGGAAGCTTCCAAATTTGTTCACCATCAAAAGATTTTGGGGATAGAAGGATTAGACAAATTGACTATTTTCACCCAATCCTTTTGTTCTCCCAGGAAGATAAGCAGCCGCCAGAAGTGTCTGACAGTGGTCTTCCCCACTCTCCTACACATACACATCTGGCCAAGCTGACCATGTATATGTATAGGATATGCCACCAATATCCATTAGGTGCAGTTCCCACCTCTCTAGAACCTACTGTATCTTTAGATTGGAGCCCCCACAGCGAAACAGAGTGCACAGCACATCGGAGGGAGCTTGGCTATTTCCAGAATTTCCCTAGAAGTAAATGGAGTGTGCACAGCACAAACGTGGCCACCTCTCCATCTCTGTGGGAGCTATGGAAATAGCCAAGCCAGCACTCAGCTATTTTCAGCACTCCCACAGAAGTGACTAGAAGAGGGTGGCCACACTTGCACAATATGCTCTTGTTCAATTTGGGGGCTCCGTTCTAGAGAATAGAGCTGGTCCCAGAAGGGACCCACACCTATCAGATGTTGGTGGCATATGCTAGGGAAGGGCTAAATTGGCCATGGCCATGAAGCCATATTGCATATGTCTTGAAAGGACACCTGGGCTCTTTCTGCCCTAGAGGTGGAAGTTGACCTTTTAAAATGAGCCCTAACCAAAAAGGGAAGGGAAGTATCTTCTGAAGAGTAGGCTTTTGATATAGTAGTCTTGACCCATCTCACCAGAGAATCTCTTAGTTCTGGAACTTCTGGACAAAAAGATCTGGATTGCCCTTTTAATATCCTGAGTGCAATATCTTTTGATGCTCATCCACAGGGCTAGGATAAAACGCTGGCAAGAAGGATTCTCTATTGATATTTTGAGCTGAAGGGACCTCCAGAGTAAATGATGGTAAAGTTCTTTGGACAACTCCTTTAGATAGTATTCCCCCCCCCCCCAGAGACCCAGTGTTGTAATATTACAACATCACATTTAAGGCTACAAAAATAAACCCTCCCCCCATTTTCATTTTTTTTTTAACTGATGTACATTACTAATAGGTCCTATTGTTCAGTTCTGCAATACTATTGGATGGTTGAATGTGTAAATAGGCCTGTTTATCTGGCCATGAAATCGTACAACCCAGGTGCCTGCTTTGGAGTACATCATCTTGTTGTTTTGGGCGGGTTAAATCAAGACTCAAGTAAGTAAAAAGCTTGAAATATTTTTTTCTGTGATAGTTGATGTGTGTAGATCATGCAGATTGCAGACATCATTGAATATACTGATATTGAGAGATTTAGAGCTGGTTATTTCTATGTTGTAATTTTACAACAGTGGGTCCAAGGGGTAGCAAGGTTTTGTCTGCACAGTAGGAGGAGTATGGAGTTATCTGTGAAGTGGACAAGGAAAATAAATTGCCCACCGGCCACCTAACTTCTGATGTTCACTAGTGTTGAGCGGGAGGTGCCATATTCGATTTTGTGAATATTCACTTGAATATTCGTCTTATATTCGTAGAATATATTCGTAATTTTTTTATTTATTGCGATTAATATGCGATTTAATCATTCGCATATTGCGATCTTTAAGCTTAGAATTAGAAGTTATAAATTATAACTTCTAATTGCCTTAGAACTTAATAATAAGGCAACTTTCCTATTTTTTAATCTTGGAGATCTAGATTTACCAGAAACATAGCTCTATATTCTATGTCTTTATATTAATAAAAGAATCAAGATACCGAAGTATTCTTTATTCTACATCAACGAAGATAGCGAAGTATTCTACATCAACGAAGATAGCGAAGTATTCTACATCAACTAAGATAGCGAAGTATTCTACATCAACGAAGATAGCGAAGTATTCTACATCAACGAAGATAGCGAAGTATTCTACATCAACTAAGATAGCGAAGTATTCTACATCAACGAAGATAGCGAAGTATTCTACATCAACGAAGATAGCAAAGTATTCTACATCAACGAAGATAGCGAAGTATTCTACAGCAACAAAGATAGCGAAGTATTCTACATCAACTAAGATAGCGAAGTATTCTACATCAACTAAGATAGCGAAGTATTCTACATCAACGAAGATAGCGAAGTATTCTACATCAACGAAGATAGCAAAGTATTCTACATCAACGAAGATAGCGAAGTATTCTACATCAACGAAGATAGCGAAGTATTCTACATCAACGAAGATAGCGAAGTATTCTACATCAACTAAGATAGCGAAGTATTCTACATCAACGAAGATAGCGAAGTATTCTACATCAACGAAGATAGCAAAGTATTCTACATCAACGAAGATAGCGAAGTATTCTACAGCAACAAAGATAGCGAAGTATTCTACATCAACTAAGATAGCAAAGTATTCTACATCAACGAAGATAGCGAAGTATTCTACAGCAACAAAGATAGCGAAGTATTCTACATCAACTAAGATAGCGAAGTATTCTACATCAACGAAGATAGCGAAGTATTCTACATCCACGAAGATAGCGAAGTATTCTACATCAACGAAGATAGCGAAGTATTCTACATCAACGAAGATAGCGAAGTATTCTACATCTTCCTCAATTTAAGTTATTATCGCATTACTCGATAATGACAACTACGTCATTATCGAGTAAGGCGATTTATCTATATCTAAGAATAGTGGATTATAAATGTTGGATTCGCAATGTGGTTAATAATAATAACAAATATTATCGCATTGCGATTACAAATTAGCACTGCTAGATTCCATATTCGTTAACTTCGTTAATTCTAGCAAGCTGACCCATTCCATTAGAGACCCAGCAGCAGCTTCAAGTTAAAATCGCGATGCGATTAATATAACTTGAATTTAATCGCATTGGGATTTCAACTTAGACCTGGTTTACTAAATTACTTTCAATTAGCGAGGATGACGAATATATTTATTAGTCAAAATAATATATTCTCCATCTTCGCTAATTCAAGAAAGTCAACCATTGTAAACCAGGTACAAGTTAAAATCGTTATGCGATTTATTCAAGTTATATTATTCGCATTGTGATTGCAACTTGATTCTCAAATCCGACAGTACATTCTAGCATGGAGGCGTTCCCATGGTGATGGGGACGCTCCATGCGCACGGGAATTAGATAGAGGCGGCAACGGGCACTGACTTGAGCGGGCAGGGAGCAGGGAATCATCTCTTAAAAAAAACACTTTTTGAAAAGCTAGGGTAACAATAAAAAAAACTAAAAAAATAAAGAATATTCGAAATAACGAATATATAGCACTATATTCGAAATATTCGCGAATTAGCGAAGTGCCGATATTCTATAAAAAAATTTGCTATTTGAATATTCGCGCTCAACACTAATGTTCACATCACCCCAACAGAGGCAGTGCATCCTGATGCCCAAACCATGCCCCGTGACAGGTATCGATCAGTCCCAGTACAGATTTTTCTGGTCAGGATGTCAGTAATGGTGTCCAATCCCTCTGCACACCACTGAGTACTTTCAGAAGTTTGTGACAGAAGACATGATCAACGCTCTGGCAGATAACACCAATCAGTACAGTTTTCAGAAGAAAGGATCATCCATAAACACAAAGTAAATAAAGCAGATGACTGGCATGTATCTGAAGACAGGTCTTGTCCAAATGCCTGGAGTCCGCATGTACTGAGAAGCAGACACAAGATACAGTCCTGTCTCCGATGTAATGTCACGAAACAGATTTCAGTCTCTGTTGACATCATTACATTTTGTGGAATCTCTTGTATACTTTGTGATTTTGATGTGTACCAAGGCAGTGTGAATGGAATACGGGCAAGATCTGAACTTGGACTATCAGGGGATGTTGTGATGAAACTTGCTTCTACGCTTCCACATGGTCAAAACTATAAGATCTGTGCAGACAACTTTTTCACCAGCTTCCCATTGATTGTTAGGCTGCTGGATTGTGGAATTCATTACACAGGAACATCCAGACAATTGCGCCTTCCCAACTGTAACCTTGAGGATGAGAAAATCTTGAAAAAAAAGGGAAGTGGAGTCAAAGTGGAGTCAAACCATAACATTTGTGCTGTGAAATGGTTCGACAACGGGCAGGTTATACTTGTGTCATCCTTTGCTGGCCTACAACCAGTGGAGAAGATTCAACGCTGGGACAAAACTGCCAAAAGATTTGTTGAAGTTGAGAGGCTCCTTTTAACAAATTCATGGGTGGAGTGGATTTGTTAGACTCATTTGCAGCAAAATACAAGTTTCCACTGAAGTCCTGTCGCTGGTACCTTTACATCTTCTGGCACACCATTGTCCTAGTAGTGATCAATGCTTGGTTCCTGTACAAAAGGGACTGCAAATCTTTGGCTATCCCAAAGAAACAGATGCTAAACAGGAGACTGTTTCAGGCCCAGTTGGCATCTTCTCTTATCCTGATCAACACGGCTGTATCAGTGCCAAAGCGAGGGCGACCATCTGCAAGCCCAGTTTCATCCAGGGGGGTCCCCTTGACTTCCCAAAAGAGCCAGTATACAGATGATGGAGGTTCTTCAGCTGCTAATACAGCCAAAAAGTCAAATGCACACCCTCCAAAGGAAGTTTGCAAGAACATGATTGGACATTTTCCCATCAAAGCCGATAGAGGACGGTGCAGACACTGTGCTAAAGGCTACACCAACACACTTTGCACACTTTAACTGTTTTGGGGACTACCATAATTGAATAAATCAACAAATAAAACAAGCATGATTTGCACATACTGTATAGTCTGGATCCAGTGTTTTTTTAAAATATGATACTCATTTTTTGTATTAAATTGATAATAAAAATTACTTTTTTTCTATTATACTATTCCTATTGTGTAGATACATAAACTTATGTGGGTCTTTATAAGCTGTAAAATACAAATACACTTTAATTGTTCCTTACATGTGGTCAGAGTGTGAGTGATATTATTGAAATCCTGTTACCCTACAGGCCCAGTGTTGCAATTTTACAACATCCTCCCCAAAAGTTACTAAAATGTCAAAATAAAATAAAAACACGGATTTAGGCATCACAAACCTCCTAGAACAACATGTGAAAGGTTGAAAAAAAAATTGATGTTTTTTTCTATATTTGGGTTTCTGGGGGTTAAATACAGATGCCTGCATTTCTCTCAATCTTGTAGCAGAAGTAATGACAATGAGGAACACAACTTTGAAGGTCAACCACTTGATATGGACCTCAGATAATGTCCCAAGGGAATCTTCTGTAAGCATCTTTAAGGCCAATGACAAATCCAAGGAGGGAATAAGTTGTCTTACTTCTAGTCTAAATTATTTTTTGGCTTTGAAAAATCTTTCCATCCATCATACAGTTAGCAGATACCTGAGCCTTTAAAGGTAATGTGTCATCAGAAAATGACTTATTGTTTAAATAAAATTTTTATGTTAAGCATCTTTTTATTTTTATTTTCTGGTGATATTCTCATATTTTAAAATGTATACTGTATCCGTATTGGTTTTTGAACCACATTTATAAAATCCTGCAGTTTTCACATGGGCCACTAGGCCTTAAATATTTTAAGACTTCCACTGAATATCCCACTGGACAGAGGGAACAAAACTTTTTCAGCTTTTTGATTTTCCAGTTGAGCTACTGAAGAACAGTGGTGGTCTGACGAAGAAGAATTGCTAGGATGTCTGTATTGGTGGCAAATATGAGCCAGTTATCAAGGTTGGAAATGATCTGGACACCCTGGAGATGAAGAGCCGCTAAGGCTACCACAGCCACTGTTGTGAAGACTCTTGGTGCTGGGGACAAGCCAAAGGGCAGAGCCCTGAATGTTAGGTGATAAATGATGCCCTTATGAAGAAATACTGCTATTAGCTATCTTCTGGAGACTGGACTTATGGCCACATGAAGCATGAATCTGTTAAATCTAGAGCTGCCATGAAATTACAGATCCTATAGTGTCCAGAGGCGCTTGTTGATGTAACGCAAATCTTTGATAAGACACAACTTGCCATTGGGCTTAGGGACTGGGAAAACATCAGAATGCATCCCTTGACCTTTTTCTTCACGTTTTTCTACAAATTCTTGTAAAATTAGAAAGTTTTTTAGATTTTCCTGTTGGTTGGGCAAATAATGAAGTTATAGGTTGGCAACCCTACTCTCCAATGACGCATTTGACAGAGGAGGCCAATTTCCACAATATCTTCAGCACAAGCAGACCAATCAGGCCTACCTATTACAATCTGAGCTAGACTTGGCTATCAAAATGCTTAAAATATGTAAAGTGACAGGACCAGATGGCTTTTCAGGGGGATTTACAAGCTACTTAGACCTCAATTCTCTTCCTTTCTTCTGAAACTATTGAACAAGATTTTGACTACAGGTATTCTGCCAGACTGCCCCTTTTACCGAAACCAGGAGACGACCTGCACCTACCTACCTCATACAAGCCGATTTCACTTTTAAATGTGGACTTTAACCACCTCAGCTCCCCTAGCTTAAACCCCCTTAATGACCAGACCACGGGGGGTCCAAGACTATGTCACCTACTTTCTGTAGTAGTACAGCGCAGAAGGCCACGGCTCATACACATCCCGGTGAGCCTCGGATGACCGGATCTAGAACAGTCGATAGGTACATGGTGGGTCGGTAGCTGGACGCATGTAGTTGGGTCAATACTTCAGTTGAATGGCCCTGATTCTCATAGCAAAAGAGATAGAAGGGGAGATCATAGTTGGGCAGACCTAAGGCAGGTGCTTTGGAGAGCTCCTGGGTCAGATCCTGTAGGATTGACCAGTTGTCATCTGACAATTAAAAAGTTTTTTTTAATGTCAGCTCATAAAGGGGCCCTAATTTGGATGATATGTTAGGTATCCAGTCTCTGCAATAATTGATAAGTCCAAGAATGGTTCTCAATTGTCGGGTGTTTTTAGGTCTCTGCAGGTCTTTCAATGTCTGTACTCTCTGGGTGGTTAAATGTCGGGTGCCCTGAGAGATGCAATGTCCCAAAAAGATAACCTTTTCCTTGCAAAACTGTAGTTTCTCCTTGCTAGCCTTATTCCCCGTGGACGCCAGATGGTTAAGCAATGATACAGTATGCTGATAACATACCTCCCGCGTGGGACAGCAAAGTAGCAAGTCATCCACATACTGCAGCAGTACCATCCCTGAATCCATCGGGGCCCACTGGTCTAGCACGATCTTAAGCTTGGAACTGTATTCCGAGGGACTGGTCACCAATCCCTGAGGGAGACGTGTCCATGTTAGTTGTTGACCCTGGAATGTAAAAGCAAAAAGGTACTGGCACTGGGAGTCCAGTGTTACAGAGAAAAATGCATTAGTTAAATCAATAACAGTAAAAAACTTTGCGTTTGGGGATACAGAGGCCAGCAAGGTGTGGGGGTTAGGTACCAGAGGAGCATCACTAATTCTTTACAGCTCTCAGGTTATGCACTAGCTGGTATGTTGTTTCCTGGCCTTTGGCCGACCTTTTGGCCACTGGGAATAGTGGGGTGTTGCACGGTGATTTGGTTGGCGTGAGGACCTTTATCTGTAGATATCGGTCCACTTGGATCTTAAGACTATCCATTTGAGCCACACTAAGGTATTGTGGTAATTGGGGCAAAATGCTCCCTGGCTTGATGTTAACTGTAGTTGGCGGCACAGGCAGAAGACCCACATCGTACTTGTCAGCCGCCGAAATTTGGGAATTTACCTCTGCCAGCACATCCAACTCCAGGAAACAGGCTATTTCCGTTAGATATGGTAATGCTACCATAGCACATAATCGTTTTTCTGTTCTCTGCACTACTGACCACAATACCAGCTGGAGTGTACTCAATAATCGCCTGTATTTCTGATAAGATATCAGCTCCTAACAAATTAATGGGAACATCATCCGATACCAGTACAGACCTGATGGCGTCCGTGTGCTGCCCTAGTCTACAATGGAGTGGTTTGGTGGTCTGTAGAGACAATGTCTGACTTGTGAGACCCACAGTGGGTATAGTCTCCCCAGAGTAGAGAACCTTGCCTCTGAGATCTGTGGATCTTAGAACAGTTCTGGCTGCACCGGTTTCAATGAGGCAAGAGAGGGGATATTTTAATTCCTCGATAAACAGGTTGATATGGCCTGACACCGGTTTGCCAACGCCCTATGAAGAATCATAGCCGTCCCCACAACCAAGTTGTTGGATCGTCTGGAATGAACTGCCACTTACCCTTGGGTCTGTTAGGACAGTCACGCTTTAGATGTACTTCCTTTTTGCAGATGTAACAAGTCCTGGTTTTCCAGCATTGTGTCTTTTTCCAACGATCTTGGTCACCAGGAGCTTGAGACACAAGGACTTTAGATGTTTTATCCTGTTTCTTCCTATCCACTTCTCTCTCTATGGCGGAGAGAGTGGATATAATGGCAGGTATTGTCATTTCATTAAATTCGGGTCTGGCTAACAATAACTGGTCTCGAATTTTCATATGGATGGCTTCTAAGAATTTGGCTCTTAGTAAAAGGTGAATAGCGGTTAACTTTTCTCCGTTGGTTGGCACATCAGGACCAACCTCCATATCTGCATCCAATGCAGCTTGTTTCAGACGACGCCAGAAACAAGCGCATTCCTCCCAAGGATTTTGACTGAGTTTCATCACATCCGTGGAAGTTTGCACCTCTGGAAGTTTGTCTAGCAGGGTAACACACAATTCCCTACCTCCAGAAGTGGCCTATTCGTCGGTGACAATGTTGCAACTGGAGATTATAACCCTTGCCAGTTCCTTTCCCAATTTTGCCCTCAGAACCTGGGCACAATCCGTTCTGCTCATGCCATAACTAAACTGATTTTGACAAAACATTCTCGCGAACCCTCGTGGATTCATTCTACAGTCAGGCAGTTCGGCCAGGATGGTTCTGATTTCCGAGGAAGCAAAATGTGTGAATGGTGGGTGACACCACCGAGAAATGTGTGTGCAGACAGCCTATCACACCTTATATACACACCAAGGTATATGTGTGCAGACAGCCTATCACACCCTTTATAAACAGACCGAGAGATATGTATGCAGACAGCCTATCACACACCTTCTATACCCACGAGGGATATGTGTGCAGACAGCCTATCACAACCCTTATATACCCACTGAGGGATATGTTTGCAGACAGCCTATCACACCTTATATACCCACCGAGGGATATGTGTGCAGACAGCCTATCACACACCCTATATACCCACTGAGGGATATGTGTGCAGACAGCCTATCACACCCCTTATATATCCACTGAGGGATATGTGTGCAGACAGCCTATCACACTCCTTATATACCCACCGAAGGATATGTGTGCAGACAGCCTATCACACACCTTATATACCCACCGAGGGATATGTGTGCAGACAGCCTATCACACACCTTATATACCCACCGAGGGATATGTGAACAGACAGCCTATCACACTCCTTATATACCCACCAAGGAATATGTGTGCAGACAGCCAATCACACCCCTTATATATCCACCGAGGGATATGTGCGCATACAGCCTATCACACCCCTTATATACCCACCGAGGGATATGTGTGCAGACATCCTATCACACCCCTTATATACTCACCGATTGATATGTATGATACCTTATATACCAACGAGGGATATGTGTACAGACAGCCTATCACACCTTACAGTGGGATGCGAAAGTTTGGGCAACCTTGTTAATCGTCATGATTTTCCTGTATAAATCGTTGGTTGTTACGATAAAAAATGTCAGTTACATATATCATATAGGAGACACACACAGTGATATTAGAGAAGTGAAATGAAGTTTATTGGATTTACAGAAAGTGTGCTATAATTGTTTAAACAAAATTAGGCAGGTGCATAAATTTGGGCACCACAAAAAAGAAATTAAATCAATATTTAGTAGATGCTCCTTTTGCAGAAATTACAGCCTCTAAACGCTTCCTGTAGGTTCCAATGAGAGTCTGGATTCTGGTTGAAGGTATTTTGGACCATTCCTCTTTACAAAACATCTTTAGGTTATTCAGGTTTGATGGCTTCCGAGCATGGACAGCTCTCTTTAAGTCACACCACAGATTTTCAATTATATTCAGGTCTGGGGACTGAGATGGCTATTCCAGAACGTTGTACTTGTTCCTCTGCATAAATGCCTTGGTGGATTTTGAGCAGTGTTTAGGGTCGTTGTCTTGTTGAAAGATCCAGCCCCGGCGCCGCTTCAGCTTTGTCACTGATTCCTGGACATTGGTCTCCAGAATCTGCTGATACTGAGTGGAAACCATGCGTCCCTCAACTTTGACAAGATTCCCAGTCCCTGCACTGTCCACACAGCCCTACAGCATGATGGAACCACCACCATATTTTACTGTAGGTAGCAGGTGTTTTTCTTGGAATGCTGTGTTCTTTTTCCTCCATGCATAACGCTCCTTGTTATGGCCAAATAACTCAATTTTAGTTTCATCAGTCCACAGCACCTTATTCCAAAATGAAGCTGGCTTGTCCAAATGTGCTTTAGTGGCACTTTTTGTGCTGTGGGCAGAGAAAAGGCTTCCTCTGCATCACTCTCGCATACAGCATCTCCTTGTGTAAAGTGCGCCGAATGGTTAAACGATGCACAGTGACTCCATCTGCAGCAAGATGATGTTGTAGGTCTTTGGTGCTGGTCTGTGGGTTGACTCTGACTGTTCTCACCATTCGTCGCTTCTGTCTAGCCGAGATTTTTCTTTGTCTGCCACTTCGAGCCTTAACTTGAACTGAGCCTGTGGTCTTCCATTTCCTCAATATGTTCCTAACTGTGGAAACAGACGGCTGAAATCTCTGAGACAGCTTTCTGTGTCCTTCCTCTAAACCATGATGGTGAACAATCTTTGTCTTCAGGTCATTTGAGAGTTGTTTTGAGACCCCCATGTTGCTACTCTTCAGAGAAAATTAAAAGAGGAGGGAAACTTACAAGTGACCCCCTTAAATACTCTTTCTCATAATTGTATTCACCTGTGTATGTAGGTCACGGGTCACTGAGCTTACCAAGCCAATTTGAGTTCCAATAATTCGTTCTAAAGGTTTTGGAATCAATAAAATGACAACAGTGCCCAAATTTATGCACCTGCCTAATTTTGTTTAAACAATTATAGCACACTTTCTGTAAATCCAATAAACTTCATTTCACTTCTCTAATATCACTGTGTGTGTCTCCTATATGATATATTTAACTGACATTTTTTATCGTAACAACTAACGATTTCTACGGGAAAATCATGACGATTAACAAGGTTGCCCAAACTTTCGCATCCCACTGTATATACCCACCGAGGGATATGTGTGCAGACATCCTATCACACCCCTTATACAGATGTAGCAGGGTTAGCACTCCAGCTCTTAACTCAAATTTCTTAACTCATCGCGTTATCTTGAGACAAAAGCCATTTAAAAGCAATTGAAGGTGTTTGCTTAGATTAGATAACACAACTCAGAAATCTGAGAAAACAGGAGTGTTAACTTTACTCCATCGGTATATCTACCGAGGGATATGTGCGCATACAGCCTATCACACCCCTTATATACTCACCAATGGATATGTGTGATATCTTATATACCCACGAGGGATAGGTGTGCAGATAGCCAATCACACCCCTTATATACCCACCGAGGGATATGTGCGCAGACAGCCTATCACACCCCTTATATACTCACCAAGGGATATGTGTGATACCTTATATACCCATTGAGGGATATGTGTGCAGACAGCCTATCACACCTTATATACCCACCGAGGGATATGTGTGCAGATAGCCAATCACACCCCTTATATACCCACCGAGGGATATGTGTGCAGACAGCATATCACGCACCTTAGATACCCACTAAGCCAACTCTTAACATGTGACTTCCTTCATGTGCTACGCACTGTAGGGTTAAAAGTAGGAAGTGGTCAGGACAATGGGACTTGAGTGAGTAATAAAGAGCCGAATCCTGTATTTATCATTGATTTAAACGTGTTATACAAAACTGGAATTACACATGTAGCTTTTGTGTTCGTTTTTCAGCCAGAAGTGAGTGATAAAGAAAAGGGAAATATTAAGGAACTAAGGACTTGTATTCCTGCTTAGAACTGATCTACTACTGACTGTGGCTCAAAAAGCTAGACCAAAAACTTAATGTGTTTCCATTCTAATAGAAAGGTTTTACATTTGTGGCTGTAAAAAAAATAATCACGCAATATATTTTTAATCCTAACAGGAAATGTCAGGAAGAAGTCTGAGGGAAACGTCATGTCATCAATAGATGATAAAAAAGAGGATACTGTGCAGCGTTCTTCAGGACAAAACTTAATCCGTTTTAATGTACACCCAGGACCTCACAGTGCAGACCCATCATATAATCCTCCTAATCATGATGAACCTTCTCCTGACCAATCACAGAATGTCACAAGTCCAGAACTATCAAATAATACTCCTAAACATGAGCCTACTCCTGACCAGTCGCAGATTGCTACCACAAGTATCGGGCAGAAAGGGGGTAAAAGGTTTCAATGTGTAGAATGTGGAAAACTGTTTCCATATAGATCAAAGCTATATTCTCACAGAAGAAGTCACACAGGAGAGAAGCCATATTCATGTTCAGAATGTGGGAAATGCTTTATAAGTAAATCACATCTTGTTATACATGAGAGAAGTCACACAGGAGAGAAGCCATATTCATGTTCAGAATGTGGGAAGCGTTTCACTGAAAAATCAGGTCTCCTAATACATCAGAGAATTCACACAGGGGAGAAGCCATATTCCTGTTCAGAATGTGGGAAATGTTTTACCCAGAAATCAATCCTTGATCAACATAAGAGAAGTCACACAGGAGAGAAGCAATATTCCTGTTCAGAATGTGGAAAACGTTTTACCCAGAAATCAAGTCTTGATCAACATAAATCAAGTCACACAAGAGAGAAGCCATATTCATGCTCAGTATGTGGTAAATGTTTTAAAAATAAATCATATCTTGTAAAACATGAGAAAAGTCACACAGGAGAGAAGCCATATTCCTGTTCAGAATGCGGGAAATGTTTTACAAATAGATCAGACCTAGTTATACATGAAAGCATTCACACAGGAGTAACGCCATATTCATGTTTAAAATGTGGAAAATACTTCCTATGTAAATCAAATCTTGTTGTGCATGAAAAAATTCACACAGCAGAAAAGCCATATTCCTGTTCAAATTGTAGTAAATGTTTTCGAGTTAAATCAGCTCTTATTATACATGAGAGAATTCACACAGGAGAGAAGCCGTATTCCTGTTCAGAATGTGGGAAATGTTTTACAAATAGATCAGACCTAGTTATACATGAGAGAATTCACAGAGGAGAGAAGCCATATTCATGTTCTCAGTGTGGGAAATGTTTTAGAGGTAAATCAACTCTTATTAGACATGAGCGAATTCACACAGGAGAGAAGCCGTATTCATGTTCAGAATGTGGGAAATGTTTTAAATATAAATCGGATCTTGTAAAACATGAGAGAATTCACACAGGGGAGAATCCATATTCATGTTCAGTATGTGGAAAATACTTCATATGTAAATCAAATCTTGTTGTACATGAGAAAATTCACACAGGGGAAAAGCCACATTCGTGTTCAAATTGTAGGAAATGCTTTAGAGTTAAATCAGCTCTTATTAGACATGAGAGAATTCACTCGAGAGAGAAGCCGTATTCATGTTTAAATTGTAGAAAATGCTTTAGATTCAAATCAGATCTTATCAGACATGAGCGAATTCACACAGGAGAGAAGCCGTATTTATGTTCAGATTGTGGAAAAAGTTTTAAATATAAATCGGATCTTGTAAAACATGAGAAAAGTCACACAGAGGAGAATACATTTTAATGTTTTGTGTTTAATGTTTTACAAGCAAATAACATTTAGAGAATTTAACGTGTTTGTCCAGTCTTCAGAGATAAAAAATGCGTCACTCACTAAATAAAATGCCCTCTTTATTGATGTATCAACATTTTAATTTTAATTGGTGGACATTTTAATTGATTAGTGCCACATTTTTCATCTTTGAAGATTGGATTTGTACATGCTGGATGCTGAGCACTAGCGTATTTAATTACACTGCGGCCATGACGAAGTCCCATAGAGCCCTAAAGAGTTGCATTCTATTGGAGCAGGACAAGGGGGTGCGGATTTTGTAGACTTTGGCTTTGTAGAAACTGCTATATCTTATTCACAGATATTAAACAGCCCGTTGAGTGTTTTTTTGGGGGGTTAAGGGTTATGTACACCTTTAGGTGCAATTTTTTTTTATTATGGCATTGTACTTATTATGAGGTAAAAATCTTTTTTTTTTTTTTTAAAACAATATGGAGTCCTTTTCTCTGTACAGACCTGAGATGCTCTAGTAGCAGCCTCTGGATTTTCTCTCTTTTCCGTCATGCAGGGAGCTGATGGCTCCTTATCTCTGCTCTCTGACGTTATAAAGACTCATTATCACTCAGTCTTCATCTTGCTGATAAGACTGTGGCTTAAAAGTATTTATGACTCTTAGTAATTTAGACAAAAGGGTTATTAAATGACCGGCACAAAGGGAAAGTGAAAGTACTAGTCACATAGCTAGGAAAACTGTTTACCCTTTGTCACAGAATGGCTGAATATTTTTACTAAAGACCAATTAAAAAAAAAAAATTTAGCCCAAAATGAGTAAAATGCAATTATAAATAAAATTTCCTCCAAAGGTGAACATGGCCTTTAAATCAGTATGGATCTGATTCAACTCAAATTATATTTACCAGAGGTCAAGGGGGACTGGTCCATTTAGGAAAAGTATTGTGAATGTAAGGATTTTTTTACTATAGTGTTTTCTTGCTATAGCCACGCTGCAGGAGAATCCAGATATGAAGATCGACACGTCATGCTGACTTAAATTTTTGGGGATTTGGACATGTCAATATTTGATCTTCATTCATACAGTCTATAAAGGTAAAGGTTATGGAATTAAACAGAGAAGGATTTTTAGGGTTAGGGTTTTTTAGGGTTTAATTTGTAGTAAAGCTAGCTGATGAGCACGATGGCTCAGTGGTTAGCACTGGTGCATTGCAGCGCTGAGGTCCTGGGTTTCAGTCTCACCAAATACACAGCTGCATGGAGTTTGTATGTTCTCACTATGTTTTTGTGAGTTTTCTCCAATTTTCCCCCACACTTCAAAATGGAACCTAGGATATTAATTGGCTTTTTATGAACTGACCCTTGTTATTGGGGATGGAGCACCTAGATGGTATCTACTGGCTTCCATGAACAAGTCTCCAAGTGCTTTTGAGTCTCTGGGACAAGAAAAGTGCATTACAAATGGCAGTTGTTGTAATTTGTTAAAGGGGCTGTGTCACAAACCATATTCCACGTTTTTCAGACAGCACCTGGATTACTTTTGTAATTGCATGTAATGTAGCATAGCCACTGAGCTCTTCAATAAAATGTATCTGTACAGCGCCACCTGCTGTTTCTTCTTTTTTAACTTTTTTGTCCATCTCACTGAGCTGGTCGAATGCGCTCAGTTTAACTCTTCAACTGCCACCATCTGTATGTTCTCTTAGAAGCTGTGGCAGATACAGTAAGAGAGCTGCAGCAGAAGAGACACGTCCCCTGAGCTACTAGGCTGAAGCAATTGGAGCAATGAATGGGGGTAGCTCTGGTCCCATGTGAGGTACAGGTCTGGCCCTAGCTTTGTTATAGATTGTCATATACTGTATGAAGTCTGATTTTCATTTTTTACATCAATCGGGATAACCCCTTTAAGCTTTAAAAATTCCTATTTCTGTGGCTCAGTTACCTGGTACTATCTCCTGGACAAAAATAACAGTATCTTATATCAGCATTTGTTAGCCACAACTGGGCGTACTGTCAGCATCTTGGGTCTGTTTCCTGTTTATTGATTTATTGCAGAGTTTTGCCCCCAACACCCCACAGGTAATATACTTACCCCACTCCTGGTCCCCACACCGTCACTGCTGCTTCTCTCTGTACACGGATAAAAACATCCGGTGTCAGGGGGAGCAGTCAATGGCAGGCGGGGATGAACCTCCATAGCGTCACCCGCGTTGCTAGGGAGGCTCTTCATCGTCCCCGCTTGCCATTGGCTGCTCCTGCCCGAAACTGGATGTTTTCATCCGTGTACAGGGAGAAGCAGAGGGGACCAGGAGCGTCACAGGGAGCAGGGTAAGTATATTACCTGTGAGGGGCCCTGCACATGGGGGGCTGTTGGAGATGTTGGATAACCCCTTTAATGTGTACAGGAAGCTTCCAAATTTGTTCACCATCAAAAGATTTTGGGGATAGAAGGATTAGACAAATTGACTATTTTCACCCAATCCTTTTGTTCTCCCAGGAAGATAAGCAGCCGCCAGAAGTGTCTGACAGTGGTCTTCCCCACTCTCCTACACATACACATCTGGCCAAGCTGACCATGTATATGTATAGGATATGCCACCAATATCCATTAGGTGCAGTTCCCACCTCTCTAGAACCTACTGTATCTTTAGATTGGAGCCCCCACAGCGAAACAGAGTGCACAGCACATCGGAGGGAGCTTGGCTATTTCCAGAATTTCCCTAGAAGTAAATGGAGTGTGCACAGCACAAACGTGGCCACCTCTCCATCTCTGTGGGAGCTATGGAAATAGCCAAGCCAGCACTCAGCTATTTTCAGCACTCCCACAGAAGTGACTAGAAGAGGGTGGCCACACTTGCACAATATGCTCTTGTTCAATTTGGGGGCTCCGTTCTAGAGAATAGAGCTGGTCCCAGAAGGGACCCACACCTATCAGATGTTGGTGGCATATGCTAGGGAAGGGCTAAATTGGCCATGGCCATGAAGCCATATTGCATATGTCTTGAAAGGACACCTGGGCTCTTTCTGCCCTAGAGGTGGAAGTTGACCTTTTAAAATGAGCCCTAACCAAAAAGGGAAGGGAAGTATCTTCTGAAGAGTAGGCTTTTGATATAGTAGTCTTGACCCATCTCACCAGAGAATCTCTTAGTTCTGGAACTTCTGGACAAAAAGATCTGGATTGCCCTTTTAATATCCTGAGTGCAATATCTTTTGATGCTCATCCACAGGGCTAGGATAAAACGCTGGCAAGAAGGATTCTCTATTGATATTTTGAGCTGAAGGGACCTCCAGAGTAAATGATGGTAAAGTTCTTTGGACAACTCCTTTAGATAGTATTCCCCCCCCCCCCCCCCCCCAGAGACCCAGTGTTGTAATATTACAACATCACATTTAAGGCTACAAAAATAAACCCTCCCCCCATTTTCATTTTTTTTTTAACTGATGTACATTACTAATAGGTCCTATTGTTCAGTTCTGCAATACTATTGGATGGTTGAATGTGTAAATAGGCCTGTTTATCTGGCCATGAAATCGTACAACCCAGGTGCCTGCTTTGGAGTACATCATCTTGTTGTTTTGGGCGGGTTAAATCAAGACTCAAGTAAGTAAAAAGCTTGAAATATTTTTTTCTGTGATAGTTGATGTGTGTAGATCATGCAGATTGCAGACATCATTGAATATACTGATATTGAGAGATTTAGAGCTGGTTATTTCTATGTTGTAATTTTACAACAGTGGGTCCAAGGGGTAGCAAGGTTTTGTCTGCACAGTAGGAGGAGTATGGAGTTATCTGTGAAGTGGACAAGGAAAATAAATTGCCCACCGGCCACCTAACTTCTGATGTTCACTAGTGTTGAGCGGGAGGTGCCTAGTGTTGAGCGGGAGGTTCTTCAGCTGCTAATACAGCCAAAAAGTCAAATGCACACCCTCCAAAGGAAGTTTGCAAGAACATGATTGGACATTTTCCCATCAAAGCCGATAGAGGACGGTGCAGACACTGTGCTAAAGGCTACACCAACACACTTTGCACACTTTAACTGTTTTGGGGACTACCATAATTGAATAAATCAACAAATAAAACAAGCATGATTTGCACATACTGTATAGTCTGGATCCAGTGTTTTTTTTAAATATGATACTCATTTTTTGTATTAAATTGATAATAAAAATTACTTTTTTTCTATTATACTATTCCTATTGTGTAGATACATAAACTTATGTGGGTCTTTATAAGCTGTAAAATACAAATACACTTTTAATTGTTCCTTACATGTGGTCAGAGTGTGAGTGATATTATTGAAATCCTGTTACCCTACAGGCCCAGTGTTGCAATTTTACAACATCCTCCCCAAAAGTTACTAAAATGTCAAAATAAAATAAAAACACGGATTTAGGCATCACAAACCTCCTAGAACAACATGTGAAAAGTTGAAAAAAAAATTGATGTTTTTTTCTATATTTGGGTTTCTGGGGGTTAAATACAGATGCCTGCATTTCTCTCAATCTTTTAGCAGAAGTAATGACAATGAGGAACAAAACTTTGAAGGTCAACCACTTGATATGGACCTCAGATAATGTCCCAAGGGAATCTTCTGTAAGCATCTTTAAGGCCAATGACAAATCCAAGGAGGGAATAAGTTGTCTTACTTCTAGTCTAAATTATTTTTTGGCTTTGAAAAATCTTTCCATCCATCATACAGTTAGCAGATACCTGAGCCTTTAAAGGTAATGTGTCATCAGAAAATGACTTATTGTTTAAATAAAATTTTTATGTTAAGCATCTTTTTATTTTTATTTTCTGGTGATATTCTCATATTTTAAAATGTATACTGTATCCGTATTGGTTTTTGAACCACATTTATAAAATCCTGCAGTTTTCACATGGGCCACTAGGCCTTAAATATTTTAAGACTTCCACTGAATATCCCACTGGACAGAGGGAACAAAACTTTTTCAGCTTTTTGATTTTCCAGTTGAGCTACTGAAGAACAGTGGTGGTCTGACGAAGAAGAATTGCTAGGATGTCTGTATTGGTGGCAAATATGAGCCAGTTATCAAGGTTGGAAATGATCTGGACACCCTGGAGATGAAGAGCCGCTAAGGCTACCACAGCCACTGTTGTGAAGACTCTTGGTGCTGGGGACAAGCCAAAGGGCAGAGCCCTGAATGTTAGGTGATAAATGATGCCCTTATGAAGAAATACTGCTATTAGCTATCTTCTGGAGACTGGACTTATGGCCACATGAAGCATGAATCTGTTAAATCTAGAGCTGCCATGAAATTACAGATCCTATAGTGTCCAGAGGCGCTTGTTGATGTAACGCAAATCTTTGATAAGACACAACTTGCCATTGGGCTTAGGGACTGGGAAAACATCAGAATGCATCCCTTGACCTTTTTCTTCACGTTTTTCTACAAATTCTTGTAAAATTAGAAAGTTTTTTAGATTTTCCTGTTGGTTAGGCAAATAATGAAGTTATAGGTTGGCAACCCTACTCTCCAATGACGCATTTGACAGAGGAGGCCAATTTCCACAATATCTTCAGCACAAGCAGACCAATCAGGCCTACCTATTACAATCTGAGCTAGACTTGGCTATCAAAATGCTTAAAATATGTAAAGTGACAGGACCAGATGGCTTTTCAGGGGGATTTTACAAGCTACTTAGACCTCAATTCTCTTCCTTTCTTCTGAAACTATTGAACAAGATTTTGACTACAGGTATTCTGCCAGACTGCCCCTTTTACCGAAACCAGGAGACGACCTGCACCTACCTACCTCATACAAGCCGATTTCACTTTTAAATGTGGACTTTAACCACCTCAGCTCCCCTAGCTTAAACCCCCTTAATGACCAGACCACGGGGGGTCCAAGACTATGTCACCTACTTTCTGTAGTAGTACAGCGCAGAAGGCCACGGCTCATACACATCCCGGTGAGCCTCGGATGACCGGATCTAGAACAGTCGATAGGTACATGGTGGGTCGGTAGCTGGACGCATGTAGTTGGGTCAATACTTCAGTTGAATGGCCCTGATTCTCATAGCAAAAGAGATAGAAGGGGAGATCATAGTTGGGCAGACCTAAGGCAGGTGCTTTGGAGAGCTCCTGGGTCAGATCCTGTAGGATTGACCAGTTGTCATCTGACAATTAAAAAGTTTTTTTTAATGTCAGCTCATAAAGGGGCCCTAATTTGGATGATATGTTAGGTATCCAGTCTCTGCAATAATTGATAAGTCCAAGAATGGTTCTCAATTGTCGGGTGTTTTTAGGTCTCTGCAGGTCTTTCAATGTCTGTACTCTCTGGGTGGTTAAATGTCGGGTGCCCTGAGAGATGCAATGTCCCAAAAAGATAACCTTTTCCTTGCAAAACTGTAGTTTCTCCTTGCTAGCCTTATTCCCCGTGGACGCCAGATGGTTAAGCAATGATACAGTATGCTGATAACATACCTCCCGCGTGGGACAGCAAAGTAGCAAGTCATCCACATACTGCAGCAGTACCATCCCTGAATCCATCGGGGCCCACTGGTCTAGCACGATCTTAAGCTTGGAACTGTATTCCGAGGGACTGGTCACCAATCCCTGAGGGAGACGTGTCCATGTTAGTTGTTGACCCTGGAATGTAAAAGCAAAAAGGTACTGGCACTGGGAGTCCAGTGTTACAGAGAAAAATGCATTAGTTAAATCAATAACAGTAAAAAACTTTGCGTTTGGGGATACAGAGGCCAGCAAGGTGTGGGGGTTAGGTACCAGAGGAGCATCACTAATTCTTTACAGCTCTCAGGTTATGCACTAGCTGGTATGTTGTTTCCTGGCCTTTGGCCGACCTTTTGGCCACTGGGAATAGTGGGGTGTTGCACGGTGATTTGGTTGGCGTGAGGACCTTTATCTGTAGATATCGGTCCACTTGGATCTTAAGACTATCCATTTGAGCCACACTAAGGTATTGTGGTAATTGGGGCAAAATGCTCCCTGGCTTGATGTTAACTGTAGTTGGCGGCACAGGCAGAAGACCCACATCGTACTTGTCAGCCGCCGAAATTTGGGAATTTACCTCTGCCAGCACATCCAACTCCAGGAAACAGGCTATTTCCGTTAGATATGGTAATGCTACCATAGCACATAATCGTTTTTCTGTTCTCTGCACTACTGACCACAATACCAGCTGGAGTGTACTCAATAATCGCCTGTATTTCTGATAAGATATCAGCTCCTAACAAATTAATGGGAACATCATCCGATACCAGTACAGACCTGATGGCGTCCGTGTGCTGCCCTAGTCTACAATGGAGTGGTTTGGTGGTCTGTAGAGACAATGTCTGACTTGTGAGACCCACAGTGGGTATAGTCTCCCCAGAGTAGAGAACCTTGCCTCTGAGATCTGTGGATCTTAGAACAGTTCTGGCTGCACCGGTTTCAATGAGGCAAGAGAGGGGATATTTTAATTCCTCGATAAACAGGTTGATATGGCCTGACACCGGTTTGCCAACGCCCTATGAAGAATCATAGCCGTCCCCACAACCAAGTTGTTGGATCGTCTGGAATGAACTGCCACTTACCCTTGGGTCTGTTAGGACAGTCACGCTTTAGATGTACTTCCTTTTTGCAGATGTAACAAGTCCTGGTTTTCCAGCATTGTGTCTTTTTCCAACGATCTTGGTCACCAGGAGCTTGAGACACAAGGACTTTAGATGTTTTATCCTGTTTCTTCCTATCCACTTCTCTCTCTATGGCGGAGAGAGTGGATATAATGGCAGGTATTGTCATTTCATTAAATTCGGGTCTGGCTAACAATAACTGGTCTCGAATTTTCATATGGATGGCTTCTAAGAATTTGGCTCTTAGTAAAAGGTGAATAGCGGTTAACTTTTCTCCGTTGGTTGGCACATCAGGACCAACCTCCATATCTGCATCCAATGCAGCTTGTTTCAGACGACGCCAGAAACAAGCGCATTCCTCCCAAGGATTTTGACTGAGTTTCATCACATCCGTGGAAGTTTGCACCTCTGGAAGTTTGTCTAGCAGGGTAACACACAATTCCCTACCTCCAGAAGTGGCCTATTCGTCGGTGACAATGTTGCAACTGGAGATTATAACCCTTGCCAGTTCCTTTCCCAATTTTGCCCTCAGAACCTGGGCACAATCCGTTCTGCTCATGCCATAACTAAACTGATTTTGACAAAACATTCTCGCGAACCCTCGTGGATTCATTCTACAGTCAGGCAGTTCGGCCAAGATGGTTCTGATTTCCGAGGAAGCAAAATGTGTGAATGGTGGGTGACACCACCGAGAAATGTGTGTGCAGACAGCCTATCACACCTTATATACACACCAAGGTATATGTGTGCAGACAGCCTATCACACCCTTTATAAACAGACCGAGAGATATGTATGCAGACAGCCTATCACACACCTTCTATACCCACGAGGGATATGTGTGCAGACAGCCTATCACAACCCTTATATACCCACTGAGGGATATGTTTGCAGACAGCCTATCACACCTTATATACCCACCGAGGGATATGTGTGCAGACAGCCTATCACACACCCTATATACCCACTGAGGGATATGTGTGCAGACAGCCTATCACACCCCTTATATATCCACTGAGGGATATGTGTGCAGACAGCCTATCACACTCCTTATATACCCACCGAAGGATATGTGTGCAGACAGCCTATCACACACCTTATATACCCACCGAGGGATATGTGTGCAGACAGCCTATCACACACCTTATATACCCACTGAGGGATATGTGAACAGACAGCCTATCACACTCCTTATATACCCACCAAGGAATATGTGTGCAGACAGCCAATCACACCCCTTATATATCCACCGAGGGATATGTGCGCATACAGCCTATCACACCCCTTATATACCCACCGAGGGATATGTGTGCAGACATCCTATCACACCCCTTATATACTCACCGATTGATATGTATGATACCTTATATACCAACGAGGGATATGTGTACAGACAGCCTATCACACCTTACAGTGGGATGCGAAAGTTTGGGCAACCTTGTTAATCGTCATGATTTTCCTGTATAAATCGTTGGTTGTTACGATAAAAAATGTCAGTTACATATATCATATAGGAGACACACACAGTGATATTAGAGAAGTGAAATGAAGTTTATTGGATTTACAGAAAGTGTGCTATAATTGTTTAAACAAAATTAGGCAGGTGCATAAATTTGGGCACCACAAAAAAGAAATTAAATCAATATTTAGTAGATCCTCCTTTTGCAGAAATTACAGCCTCTAAACGCTTCCTGTAGGTTCCAATGAGAGTCTGGATTCTGGTTGAAGGTATTTTGGACCATTCCTCTTTACAAAACATCTTTAGGTTATTCAGGTTTGATGGCTTCCGAGCATGGACAGCTCTCTTTAAGTCACACCACAGATTTTCAATTATATTCAGGTCTGGGGACTGAGATGGCTATTCCAGAACGTTGTACTTGTTCCTCTGCATAAATGCCTTGGTGGATTTTGAGCAGTGTTTAGGGTCGTTGTCTTGTTGAAAGATCCAGCCCCGGCGCCGCTTCAGCTTTGTCACTGATTCCTGGACATTGGTCTCCAGAATCTGCTGATACTGAGTGGAAACCATGCGTCCCTCAACTTTGACAAGATTCCCAGTCCCTGCACTGTCCACACAGCCCTACAGCATGATGGAACCACCACCATATTTTACTGTAGGTAGCAGGTGTTTTTCTTGGAATGCTGTGTTCTTTTTCCTCCATGCATAACGCTCCTTGTTATGGCCAAATAACTCAATTTTAGTTTCATCAGTCCACAGCACCTTATTCCAAAATGAAGCTGGCTTGTCCAAATGTGCTTTAGTGGCACTTTTTGTGCTGTGGGCAGAGAAAAGGCTTCCTCTGCATCACTCTCGCATACAGCATCTCCTTGTGTAAAGTGCGCCGAATGGTTAAACGATGCACAGTGACTCCATCTGCAGCAAGATGATGTTGTAGGTCTTTGGTGCTGGTCTGTGGGTTGACTCTGACTGTTCTCACCATTCGTCGCTTCTGTCTAGCCGAGATTTTTCTTTGTCTGCCACTTCGAGCCTTAACTTGAACTGAGCCTGTGGTCTTCCATTTCCTCAATATGTTCCTAACTGTGGAAACAGACGGCTGAAATCTCTGAGACAGCTTTCTGTGTCCTTCCTCTAAACCATGATGGTGAACAATCTTTGTCTTCAGGTCATTTGAGAGTTGTTTTGAGACCCCCATGTTGCTACTCTTCAGAGAAAATTAAAAGAGGAGGGAAACTTACAAGTGACCCCCTTAAATACTCTTTCTCATAATTGTATTCACCTGTGTATGTAGGTCACGGGTCACTGAGCTTACCAAGCCAATTTGAGTTCCAATAATTCGTTCTAAAGGTTTTGGAATCAATAAAATGACAACAGTGCCCAAATTTATGCACCTGCCTAATTTTGTTTAAACAATTATAGCACACTTTCTGTAAATCCAATAAACTTCATTTCACTTCTCTAATATCACTGTGTGTGTCTCCTATATGATATATTTAACTGACATTTTTTATCGTAACAACTAACGATTTCTACGGGAAAATCATGACGATTAACAAGGTTGCCCAAACTTTCGCATCCCACTGTATATACCCACCGAGGGATATGTGTGCAGACATCCTATCACACCCCTTATACAGATGTAGCAGGGTTAGCACTCCAGCTCTTAACTCAAATTTCTTAACTCATCGCGTTATCTTGAGACAAAAGCCATTTAAAAGCAATTGAAGGTGTTTGCTTAGATTAGATAACACAACTCAGAAATCTCAGAAAACAGGAGTGTTAACTTTATTCCATCGGTATATCTACCGAGGGATATGTGCGCATACAGCCTATCACACCCCTTATATACTCACCAATGGATATGTGTGATATCTTATATACCCACGAGGGATAGGTGTGCAGATAGCCAATCACACCCCTTATATACCCACCGAGGGATATGTGCGCAGACAGCCTATCACACCCCTTATATACTCACCAAGGGATATGTGTGATACCTTATATACCCATTGAGGGATATGTGTGCAGACAGCCTATCACACCTTATATACCCACCGAGGGATATGTGTGCAGATAGCCAATCACACCCCTTATATACCCACCGAGGGATATGTGTGCAGACAGCATATCACGCACCTTAGATACCCACTAAGCCAACTCTTAACATGTGACTTCCTTCATGTGCTACGCACTGTAGGGTTAAAAGTAGGAAGTGGTCAGGACAATGGGACTTGAGTGAGTAATAAAGAGCCGAATCCTGTATTTATCATTGATTTAAACGTGTTATACAAAACTGGAATTACACATGTAGCTTTTGTGTTCGTTTTTCAGCCAGAAGTGAGTGATAAAGAAAAGGGAAATATTAAGGAACTAAGGACTTGTATTCCTGCTTAGAACTGATCTACTACTGACTGTGGCTCAAAAAGCTAGACCAAAAACTTAATGTGTTTCCATTCTAATAGAAAGGTTTTACATTTGTGGCTGTAAAAAAAATAATCACGCAATATATTTTTAATCCTAACAGGAAATGTCAGGAAGAAGTCTGAGGGAAACGTCATGTCATCAATAGATGATAAAAAAGAGGATACTGTGCAGCGTTCTTCAGGACAAAACTTAATCCGTTTTAATGTACACCCAGGACCTCACAGTGCAGACCCATCATATAATCCTCCTAATCATGATGAACCTTCTCCTGACCAATCACAGAATGTCACAAGTCCAGAACTATCAAATAATACTCCTAAACATGAGCCTACTCCTGACCAGTCGCAGATTGCTACCACAAGTATCGGGCAGAAAGGGGGTAAAAGGTTTCAATGTGTAGAATGTGGAAAACTGTTTCCATATAGATCAAAGCTATATTCTCACAGAAGAAGTCACACAGGAGAGAAGCCATATTCATGTTCAGAATGTGGGAAATGCTTTATAAGTAAATCACATCTTGTTATACATGAGAGAAGTCACACAGGAGAGAAGCCATATTCATGTTCAGAATGTGGGAAGCGTTTCACTGAAAAATCAGGTCTCCTAATACATCAGAGAATTCACACAGGGGGGAAGCCATATTCCTGTTCAGAATGTGGGAAATGTTTTACCCAGAAATCAATCCTTGATCAACATAAGAGAAGTCACACAGGAGAGAAGCCATATTCCTGTTCAGAATGTGGAAAACGTTTTACCCAGAAATCAAGTCTTGATCAACATAAATCAAGTCACACAAGAGAGAAGCCATATTCATGCTCAGTATGTGGTAAATGTTTTAAAAATAAATCATATCTTGTAAAACATGAGAAAAGTCACACAGGAGAGAAGCCATATTCCTGTTCAGAATGCGGGAAATGTTTTACAAATAGATCAGACCTAGTTATACATGAAAGCATTCACACAGGAGTAACGCCATATTCATGTTTAAAATGTGGAAAATACTTCCTATGTAAATCAAATCTTGTTGTGCATGAAAAAATTCACACAGCAGAAAAGCCATATTCCTGTTCAAATTGTAGTAAATGTTTTCGAGTTAAATCAGCTCTTATTATACATGAGAGAATTCACACAGGAGAGAAGCCGTATTCCTGTTCAGAATGTGGGAAATGTTTTACAAATAGATCAGACCTAGTTATACATGAGAGAATTCACAGAGGAGAGAAGCCATATTCATGTTCTCAGTGTGGGAAATGTTTTAGAGGTAAATCAACTCTTATTAGACATGAGCGAATTCACACAGGAGAGAAGCCGTATTCATGTTCAGAATGTGGGAAATGTTTTAAATATAAATCGGATCTTGTAAAACATGAGAGAATTCACACAGGGGAGAATCCATATTCATGTTCAGTATGTGGAAAATACTTCATATGTAAATCAAATCTTGTTGTACATGAGAAAATTCACACAGGGGAAAAGCCACATTCGTGTTCAAATTGTAGGAAATGCTTTAGAGTTAAATCAGCTCTTATTAGACATGAGAGAATTCACTCGAGAGAGAAGCCGTATTCATGTTTAAATTGTAGAAAATGCTTTAGATTCAAATCAGATCTTATCAGACATGAGCGAATTCACACAGGAGAGAAGCCGTATTTATGTTCAGATTGTGGAAAAAGTTTTAAATATAAATCGGATCTTGTAAAACATGAGAAAAGTCACACAGAGGAGAATACATTTTAATGTTTTGTGTTTAATGTTTTACAAGCAAATAACATTTAGAGAATTTAACGTGTTTGTCCAGTCTTCAGAGATAAAAAATGCGTCACTCACTAAATAAAATGCCCTCTTTATTGATGTATCAACATTTTAATTTTAATTGGTGGACATTTTAATTGATTAGTGCCACATTTTTCATCTTTGAAGATTGGATTTGTACATGCTGGATGCTGAGCACTAGCGTATTTAATTACACTGCGGCCATGACGAAGTCCCATAGAGCCCTAAAGAGTTGCATTCTATTGGAGCAGGACAAGGGGGTGCGGATTTTGTAGACTTTGGCTTTGTAGAAACTGTGTTCTTGTCTGGAATGTGAGAAATGCTATATCTTATTCACAGATATTAAACAGCCCGTTGAGTGTTTTTTTGGGGGGGTTAAAGGTTATGTACACCTTTAGGTGCAATTTTTTTTATTATGGCATTGTACTTATTATGAGGTAAAAATCTTTTTTTTTTTTTTTAAAACAATATGGAGTCCTTTTCTCTGTACAGACCTGAGATGCTCTAGTAGCAGCCTCTGGATTTTCTCTCTTTTCCGTCATGCAGGGAGCTGATGGCTCCTTATCTCTGCTCTCTGACGTTATAAAGACTCATTATCACTCAGTCTTCATCTTGCTGATAAGACTGTGGCTTAAAAGTATTTATGACTCTTAGTAATTTAGACAAAAGGGTTATTAAATGACCGGCACAAAGGGAAAGTGAAAGTACCAGTCACATAGCTAGGAAAACTGTTTACCCTTTGTCACAGAATGGCTGAATATTTTTACTAAAGACCAATTAAAAAAAAAAAAATTTAGCCCAAAATGAGTAAAATGCAATTATAAATAAAATTTCCTCCAAAGGTGAACATGGCCTTTAAATCAGTATGGATCTGATTCAACTCAAATTATATTTACCAGAGGTCAAGGGGGACTGGTCCATTTAGGAAAAGTATTGTGAATGTAAGGATTTTTTTACTATAGTGTTTTCTTGCTATAGCCACGCTGCAGGAGAATCCAGATATGAAGATCGACACGTCATGCTGACTTAAATTTTTGGGGATTTGGACATGTCAATATTTGATCTTCATTCATACAGTCTATAAAGGTAAAGGTTATGGAATTAAACAGAGAAGGATTTTTAGGGTTAGGGTTTTTTAGGGTTTAATTTGTAGTAAAGCTAGCTGATGAGCACGATGGCTCAGTGGTTAGCACTGGTGCATTGCAGCGCTGAGGTCCTGGGTTTCAGTCTCACCAAATACACAGCTGCATGGAGTTTGTATGTTCTCACTATGTTTTTGTGAGTTTTCTCCAATTTTCCCCCACACTTCAAAATGGAACCTAGGATATTAATTGGCTTTTTATGAACTGACCCTTGTTATTGGGGATGGAGCACCTAGATGGTATCTACTGGCTTCCATGAACAAGTCTCCAAGTGCTTTTGAGTCTCTGGGACAAGAAAAGTGCATTACAAATGGCAGTTGTTGTAATTTGTTAAAGGGGCTGTGTCACAAACCATATTCCACGTTTTTCAGACAGCACCTGGATTACTTTTGTAATTGCATGTAATGTAGCATAGCCACTGAGCTCTTCAATAAAATGTATCTGTACAGCGCCACCTGCTGTTTCTTCTTTTTTAACTTTTTTGTCCATCTCACTGAGCTGGTCGAATGCGCTCAGTTTAACTCTTCAACTGCCACCATCTGTATGTTCTCTTAGAAGCTGTGGCAGATACAGTAAGAGAGCTGCAGCAGAAGAGACACGTCCCCTGAGCTACTAGGCTGAAGCAATTGGAGCAATGAATGGGGGTAGCTCTGGTCCCATGTGAGGTACAGGTCTGGCCCTAGCTTTGTTATAGATTGTCATATACTGTATGAAGTCTGATTTTCATTTTTTACATCAATCGGGATAACCCCTTTAAGCTTTAAAAATTCCTATTTCTGTGGCTCAGTTACCTGGTACTATCTCCTGGACAAAAATAACAGTATCTTATATCAGCATTTGTTAGCCACAACTGGGCGTACTGTCAGCATCTTGGGTCTGTTTCCTGTTTATTTTTTTGCAGAGTTTTGCCCCCAACACCCCACAGGTAATATACTTACCCCACTCCTGGTCCCCACACCGTCACTGCTGCTTCTCTCTGTACACGGATAAAAACATCCGGTGTCAGGGGGGAGCAGTCAATGGCAGGCGGGGATGAACCTCCATAGCGTCACCCGCGTTGCTAGGGAGGCTCTTCATCGTCCCCGCTTGCCATTGGCTGCTCCTGCCCGAAACTGGATGTTTTCATCCGTGTACAGGGAGAAGCAGAGGGGACCAGGAGCGTCACAGGGAGCAGGGTAAGTATATTACCTGTGAGGGGCCCTGCACATGGGGGGCTGTTGGAGATGTTGGATAACCCCTTTAATGTGTACAGGAAGCTTCCAAATTTGTTCACCATCAAAAGATTTTGGGGATAGAAGGATTAGACAAATTGACTATTTTCACCCAATCCTTTTGTTCTCCCAGGAAGATAAGCAGCCGCCAGAAGTGTCTGACAGTGGTCTTCCCCACTCTCCTACACATACACATCTGGCCAAGCTGACCATGTATATGTATAGGATATGCCACCAATATCCATTAGGTGCAGTTCCCACCTCTCTAGAACCTACTGTATCTTTAGATTGGAGCCCCCACAGCGAAACAGAGTGCACAGCACATCGGAGGGAGCTTGGCTATTTCCAGAATTTCCCTAGAAGTAAATGGAGTGTGCACAGCACAAACGTGGCCACCTCTCCATCTCTGTGGGAGCTATGGAAATAGCCAAGCCAGCACTCAGCTATTTTCAGCACTCCCACAGAAGTGACTAGAAGAGGGTGGCCACACTTGCACAATATGCTCTTGTTCAATTTGGGGGCTCCGTTCTAGAGAATAGAGCTGGTCCCAGAAGGGACCCACACCTATCAGATGTTGGTGGCATATGCTAGGGAAGGGCTAAATTGGCCATGGCCATGAAGCCATATTGCATATGTCTTGAAAGGACACCTGGGCTCTTTCTGCCCTAGAGGTGGAAGTTGACCTTTTAAAATGAGCCCTAACCAAAAAGGGAAGGGAAGTATCTTCTGAAGAGTAGGCTTTTGATATAGTAGTCTTGACCCATCTCACCAGAGAATCTCTTAGTTCTGGAACTTCTGGACAAAAAGATCTGGATTGCCCTTTTAATATCCTGAGTGCAATATCTTTTGATGCTCATCCACAGGGCTAGGATAAAACGCTGGCAAGAAGGATTCTCTATTGATATTTTGAGCTGAAGGGACCTCCAGAGTAAATGATGGTAAAGTTCTTTGGACAACTCCTTTAGATAGTATTCCCCCCCCCCCCAGAGACCCAGTGTTGTAATATTACAACATCACATTTAAGGCTACAAAAATAAACCCTCCCCCCATTTTCATTTTTTTTTTAACTGATGTACATTACTAATAGGTCCTATTGTTCAGTTCTGCAATACTATTGGATGGTTGAATGTGTAAATAGGCCTGTTTATCTGGCCATGAAATCGTACAACCCAGGTGCCTGCTTTGGAGTACATCATCTTGTTGTTTTGGGCGGGTTAAATCAAGACTCAAGTAAGTAAAAAGCTTGAAATATTTTTTTCTGTGATAGTTGATGTGTGTAGATCATGCAGATTGCAGACATCATTGAATATACTGATATTGAGAGATTTAGAGCTGGTTATTTCTATGTTGTAATTTTACAACAGTGGGTCCAAGGGGTAGCAAGGTTTTGTCTGCACAGTAGGAGGAGTATGGAGTTATCTGTGAAGTGGACAAGGAAAATAAATTGCCCACCGGCCACCTAACTTCTGATGTTCACTAGTGTTGAGCGGGAGGTGCCATATTCGATTTTGTGAATATTCACTTGAATATTCGTCTTATATTCGTAGAATATATTCGTAATTTTTTAATTTATTGCGATTAATATGCGATTTAATCATTCGCATATTGCGATCTTTAAGCTTAGAATTAGAAGTTATAAATTATAACTTCTAATTGCCTTAGAACTTAATAATAAGGCAACTTTCCTATTTTTTAATCTTGGAGATCTAGATTTACCAGAAACATAGCTCTATATTCTATGTCTTTATATTAATAAAAGAATCAAGATACCGAAGTATTCTTTATTCTACATCAACGAAGATAGCGAAGTATTCTACATCAACGAAGATAGCGAAGTATTCTACATCAACTAAGATAGCGAAGTATTCTACATCAACGAAGATAGCGAAGTATTCTACATCAACGAAGATAGCGAAGTATTCTACATCAACTAAGATAGCGAAGTATTCTACATCAACGAAGATAGCGAAGTATTCTACATCAACGAAGATAGCAAAGTATTCTACATCAACGAAGATAGCGAAGTATTCTACAGCAACAAAGATAGCGAAGTATTCTACATCAACTAAGATAGCGAAGTATTCTACATCAACTAAGATAGCGAAGTATTCTACATCAACGAAGATAGCGAAGTATTCTACATCAACGAAGATAGCAAAGTATTCTACATCAACGAAGATAGCGAAGTATTCTACATCAACGAAGATAGCGAAGTATTCTACATCAACGAAGATAGCGAAGTATTCTACATCAACTAAGATAGCGAAGTATTCTACATCAACGAAGATAGCGAAGTATTCTACATCAACGAAGATAGCAAAGTATTCTACATCAACGAAGATAGCGAAGTATTCTACAGCAACAAAGATAGCGAAGTATTCTACATCAACTAAGATAGCAAAGTATTCTACATCAACGAAGATAGCGAAGTATTCTACAGCAACAAAGATAGCGAAGTATTCTACATCAACTAAGATAGCGAAGTATTCTACATCAACGAAGATAGCGAAGTATTCTACATCCACGAAGATAGCGAAGTATTCTACATCAACGAAGATAGCGAAGTATTCTACATCAACGAAGATAGCGAAGTATTCTACATCTTCCTCAATTTAAGTTATTATCGCATTACTCGATAATGACAACTACGTCATTATCGAGTAAGGCGATTTATCTATATCTAAGAATAGTGGATTATAAATGTTGGATTCGCAATGTGGTTAATAATAATAACAAATATTATCGCATTGCGATTACAAATTAGCACTGCTAGATTCCATATTCGTTAACTTCGTTAATTCTAGCAAGCTGACCCATTCCATTAGAGACCCAGCAGCAGCTTCAAGTTAAAATCGCGATGCGATTAATATAACTTGAATTTAATCGCATTGGGATTTCAACTTAGACCTGGTTTACTAAATTACTTTCAATTAGCGAGGATGACGAATATATTTATTAGTCAAAATAATATATTCTCCATCTTCGCTAATTCAAGAAAGTCAACCATTGTAAACCAGGTACAAGTTAAATCGTTATGCGATTTATTCAAGTTATATTATTCGCATTGTGATTGCAACTTGATTCTCAAATCCGACAGTACATTCTAGCATGGAGGCGTTCCCATGGTGATGGGGACGCTCCATGCGCACGGGAATTAGATAGAGGCGGCAACGGGCACTGACTTGAGCGGGCAGGGAGCAGGGAATCATCTCTTAAAAAAAACACTTTTTGAAAAGCTAGGGTAACAATAAAAAAAACTAAAAAAATACCGAATATTCGAAATAACGAATATATAGCACTATATTCGAAATATTCGCGAATTAGCGAAGTGCCGATATTCTATAAAAAAATTTGCTATTTGAATATTCGCGCTCAACACTAATGTTCACATCACCCCAACAGAGGCAGTGCATCCTGATGCCCAAACCATGCCCCGTGACAGGTATCGATCAGTCCCAGTACAGATTTTTCTGGTCAGGATGTCAGTAATGGTGTCCAATCCCTCTGCACACCACTGAGTACTTTCAGAAGTTTGTGACAGAAGACATGATCAACGCTCTGGCAGATAACACCAATCAGTACAGTTTTCAGAAGAAAGGATCATCCATAAACACAAAGTAAATAAAGCAGATGACTGGCATGTATCTGAAGACAGGTCTTGTCCAAATGCCTGGAGTCCGCATGTACTGAGAAGCAGACACAAGATACAGTCCTGTCTCCGATGTAATGTCACGAAACAGATTTCAGTCTCTGTTGACATCATTACATTTTGTGGAATCTCTTGTATACTTTGTGATTTTGATGTGTACCAAGGCAGTGTGAATGGAATACGGGCAAGATCTGAACTTGGACTATCAGGGGATGTTGTGATGAAACTTGCTTCTACGCTTCCACATGGTCAAAACTATAAGATCTGTGCAGACAACTTTTTCACCAGCTTCCCATTGATTGTTAGGCTGCTGGATTGTGGAATTCATTACACAGGAACATCCAGACAATTGCGCCTTCCCAACTGTAACCTTGAGGATGAGAAAATCTTGAAAAAAAAGGGAAGTGGAGTCAAAGTGGAGTCAAACCATAACATTTGTGCTGTGAAATGGTTCGACAACGGGCAGGTTATACTTGTGTCATCCTTTGCTGGCCTACAACCAGTGGAGAAGATTCAACGCTGGGACAAAACTGCCAAAAGATTTGTTGAAGTTGAGAGGCTCCTTTTAACAAATTCATGGGTGGAGTGGATTTGTTAGACTCATTTGCAGCAAAATACAAGTTTCCACTGAAGTCCTGTCGCTGGTACCTTTACATCTTCTGGCACACCATTGTCCTAGTAGTGATCAATGCTTGGTTCCTGTACAAAAGGGACTGCAAATCTTTGGCTATCCCAAAGAAACAGATGCTAAACAGGAGACTGTTTCAGGCCCAGTTGGCATCTTCTCTTATCCTGATCAACACGGCTGTATCAGTGCCAAAGCGAGGGCGACCATCTGCAAGCCCAGTTTCATCCAGGGGGGTCCCCTTGACTTCCCAAAAGAGCCAGTATACAGATGATGGAGGTTCTTCAGCTGCTAATACAGCCAAAAAGTCAAATGCACACCCTCCAAAGGAAGTTTGCAAGAACATGATTGGACATTTTCCCATCAAAGCCGATAGAGGACGGTGCAGACACTGTGCTAAAGGCTACACCAACACACTTTGCACACTTTAACTGTTTTGGGGACTACCATAATTGAATAAATCAACAAATAAAACAAGCATGATTTGCACATACTGTATAGTCTGGATCCAGTGTTTTTTTAAAATATGATACTCATTTTTTGTATTAAATTGATAATAAAAATTACTTTTTTTCTATTATACTATTCCTATTGTGTAGATACATAAACTTATGTGGGTCTTTATAAGCTGTAAAATACAAATACACTTTTAATTGTTCCTTACATGTGGTCAGAGTGTGAGTGATATTATTGAAATCCTGTTACCCTACAGGCCCAGTGTTGCAATTTTACAACATCCTCCCCAAAAGTTACTAAAATGTCAAAATAAAATAAAAACACGGATTTAGGCATCACAAACCTCCTAGAACAACATGTGAAAGGTTGAAAAAAAAATTGATGTTTTTTTCTATATTTGGGTTTCTGGGGGTTAAATACAGATGCCTGCATTTCTCTCAATCTTGTAGCAGAAGTAATGACAATGAGGAACACAACTTTGAAGGTCAACCACTTGATATGGACCTCAGATAATGTCCCAAGGGAATCTTCTGTAAGCATCTTTAAGGCCAATGACAAATCCAAGGAGGGAATAAGTTGTCTTACTTCTAGTCTAAATTATTTTTTGGCTTTGAAAAATCTTTCCATCCATCATACAGTTAGCAGATACCTGAGCCTTTAAAGGTAATGTGTCATCAGAAAATGACTTATTGTTTAAATAAAATTTTTATGTTAAGCATCTTTTTATTTTTATTTTCTGGTGATATTCTCATATTTTAAAATGTATACTGTATCCGTATTGGTTTTGAACCACATTTATAAAATCCTGCAGTTTTCACATGGGCCACTAGGCCTTAAATATTTTAAGACTTCCACTGAATATCCCACTGGACAGAGGGAACAAAACTTTTTCAGCTTTTTGATTTTCCAGTTGAGCTACTGAAGAACAGTGGTGGTCTGACGAAGAAGAATTGCTAGGATGTCTGTATTGGTGGCAAATATGAGCCAGTTATCAAGGTTGGAAATGATCTGGACACCCTGGAGATGAAGAGCCGCTAAGGCTACCACAGCCACTGTTGTGAAGACTCTTGGTGCTGGGGACAAGCCAAAGGGCAGAGCCCTGAATGTTAGGTGATAAATGATGCCCTTATGAAGAAATACTGCTATTAGCTATCTTCTGGAGACTGGACTTATGGCCACATGAAGCATGAATCTGTTAAATCTAGAGCTGCCATGAAATTACAGATCCTATAGTGTCCAGAGGCGCTTGTTGATGTAACGCAAATCTTTGATAAGACACAACTTGCCATTGGGCTTAGGGACTGGGAAAACATCAGAATGCATCCCTTGACCTTTTTCTTCACGTTTTTCTACAAATTCTTGTAAAATTAGAAAGTTTTTTAGATTTTCCTGTTGGTTGGGCAAATAATGAAGTTATAGGTTGGCAACCCTACTCTCCAATGACGCATTTGACAGAGGAGGCCAATTTCCACAATATCTTCAGCACAAGCAGACCAATCAGGCCTACCTATTACAATCTGAGCTAGACTTGGCTATCAAAATGCTTAAAATATGTAAAGTGACAGGACCAGATGGCTTTTCAGGGGGATTTTACAAGCTACTTAGACCTCAATTCTCTTCCTTTCTTCTGAAACTATTGAACAAGATTTTGACTACAGGTATTCTGCCAGACTGCCCCTTTTACCGAAACCAGGAGACGACCTGCACCTACCTACCTCATACAAGCCGATTTCACTTTTAAATGTGGACTTTAACCACCTCAGCTCCCCTAGCTTAAACCCCCTTAATGACCAGACCACGGGGGGTCCAAGACTATGTCACCTACTTTCTGTAGTAGTACAGCGCAGAAGGCCACGGCTCATACACATCCCGGTGAGCCTCGGATGACCGGATCTAGAACAGTCGATAGGTACATGGTGGGTCGGTAGCTGGACGCATGTAGTTGGGTCAATACTTCAGTTGAATGGCCCTGATTCTCATAGCAAAAGAGATAGAAGGGGAGATCATAGTTGGGCAGACCTAAGGCAGGTGCTTTGGAGAGCTCCTGGGTCAGATCCTGTAGGATTGACCAGTTGTCATCTGACAATTAAAAAGTTTTTTTTAATGTCAGCTCATAAAGGGGCCCTAATTTGGATGATATGTTAGGTATCCAGTCTCTGCAATAATTGATAAGTCCAAGAATGGTTCTCAATTGTCGGGTGTTTTTAGGTCTCTGCAGGTCTTTCAATGTCTGTACTCTCTGGGTGGTTAAATGTCGGGTGCCCTGAGAGATGCAATGTCCCAAAAAGATAACCTTTTCCTTGCAAAACTGTAGTTTCTCCTTGCTAGCCTTATTCCCCGTGGACGCCAGATGGTTAAGCAATGATACAGTATGCTGATAACATACCTCCCGCGTGGGACAGCAAAGTAGCAAGTCATCCACATACTGCAGCAGTACCATCCCTGAATCCATCGGGGCCCACTGGTCTAGCACGATCTTAAGCTTGGAACTGTATTCCGAGGGACTGGTCACCAATCCCTGAGGGAGACGTGTCCATGTTAGTTGTTGACCCTGGAATGTAAAAGCAAAAAGGTACTGGCACTGGGAGTCCAGTGTTACAGAGAAAAATGCATTAGTTAAATCAATAACAGTAAAAAACTTTGCGTTTGGGGATACAGAGGCCAGCAAGGTGTGGGGGTTAGGTACCAGAGGAGCATCACTAATTCTTTACAGCTCTCAGGTTATGCACTAGCTGGTATGTTGTTTCCTGGCCTTTGGCCGACCTTTTGGCCACTGGGAATAGTGGGGTGTTGCACGGTGATTTGGTTGGCGTGAGGACCTTTATCTGTAGATATCGGTCCACTTGGATCTTAAGACTATCCATTTGAGCCACACTAAGGTATTGTGGTAATTGGGGCAAAATGCTCCCTGGCTTGATGTTAACTGTAGTTGGCGGCACAGGCAGAAGACCCACATCGTACTTGTCAGCCGCCGAAATTTGGGAATTTACCTCTGCCAGCACATCCAACTCCAGGAAACAGGCTATTTCCGTTAGATATGGTAATGCTACCATAGCACATAATCGTTTTTCTGTTCTCTGCACTACTGACCACAATACCAGCTGGAGTGTACTCAATAATCGCCTGTATTTCTGATAAGATATCAGCTCCTAACAAATTAATGGGAACATCATCCGATACCAGTACAGACCTGATGGCGTCCGTGTGCTGCCCTAGTCTACAATGGAGTGGTTTGGTGGTCTGTAGAGACAATGTCTGACTTGTGAGACCCACAGTGGGTATAGTCTCCCCAGAGTAGAGAACCTTGCCTCTGAGATCTGTGGATCTTAGAACAGTTCTGGCTGCACCGGTTTCAATGAGGCAAGAGAGGGGATATTTTAATTCCTCGATAAACAGGTTGATATGGCCTGACACCGGTTTGCCAACGCCCTATGAAGAATCATAGCCGTCCCCACAACCAAGTTGTTGGATCGTCTGGAATGAACTGCCACTTACCCTTGGGTCTGTTAGGACAGTCACGCTTTAGATGTACTTCCTTTTTGCAGATGTAACAAGTCCTGGTTTTCCAGCATTGTGTCTTTTTCCAACGATCTTGGTCACCAGGAGCTTGAGACACAAGGACTTTAGATGTTTTATCCTGTTTCTTCCTATCCACTTCTCTCTCTATGGCGGAGAGAGTGGATATAATGGCAGGTATTGTCATTTCATTAAATTCGGGTCTGGCTAACAATAACTGGTCTCGAATTTTCATATGGATGGCTTCTAAGAATTTGGCTCTTAGTAAAAGGTGAATAGCGGTTAACTTTTCTCCGTTGGTTGGCACATCAGGACCAACCTCCATATCTGCATCCAATGCAGCTTGTTTCAGACGACGCCAGAAACAAGCGCATTCCTCCCAAGGATTTTGACTGAGTTTCATCACATCCGTGGAAGTTTGCACCTCTGGAAGTTTGTCTAGCAGGGTAACACACAATTCCCTACCTCCAGAAGTGGCCTATTCGTCGGTGACAATGTTGCAACTGGAGATTATAACCCTTGCCAGTTCCTTTCCCAATTTTGCCCTCAGAACCTGGGCACAATCCGTTCTGCTCATGCCATAACTAAACTGATTTTGACAAAACATTCTCGCGAACCCTCGTGGATTCATTCTACAGTCAGGCAGTTCGGCCAGGATGGTTCTGATTTCCGAGGAAGCAAAATGTGTGAATGGTGGGTGACACCACCGAGAAATGTGTGTGCAGACAGCCTATCACACCTTATATACACACCAAGGTATATGTGTGCAGACAGCCTATCACACCCTTTATAAACAGACCGAGAGATATGTATGCAGACAGCCTATCACACACCTTCTATACCCACGAGGGATATGTGTGCAGACAGCCTATCACAACCCTTATATACCCACTGAGGGATATGTTTGCAGACAGCCTATCACACCTTATATACCCACCGAGGGATATGTGTGCAGACAGCCTATCACACACCCTATATACCCACTGAGGGATATGTGTGCAGACAGCCTATCACACCCCTTATATATCCACTGAGGGATATGTGTGCAGACAGCCTATCACACTCCTTATATACCCACCGAAGGATATGTGTGCAGACAGCCTATCACACACCTTATATACCCACCGAGGGATATGTGTGCAGACAGCCTATCACACACCTTATATACCCACCGAGGGATATGTGAACAGACAGCCTATCACACTCCTTATATACCCACCAAGGAATATGTGTGCAGACAGCCAATCACACCCCTTATATATCCACCGAGGGATATGTGCGCATACAGCCTATCACACCCCTTATATACCCACCGAGGGATATGTGTGCAGACATCCTATCACACCCCTTATATACTCACCGATTGATATGTATGATACCTTATATACCAACGAGGGATATGTGTACAGACAGCCTATCACACCTTACAGTGGGATGCGAAAGTTTGGGCAACCTTGTTAATCGTCATGATTTTCCTGTATAAATCGTTGGTTGTTACGATAAAAAATGTCAGTTAAATATATCATATAGGAGACACACACAGTGATATAAGTGAAATGAAGTTTATTGGATTTACAGAAAGTGTGCTATAATTGTTTAAACAAAATTAGGCAGGTGCATAAATTTGGGCACCACAAAAAAGAAATGAAATCAATATTTAGTAGATCCTCCTTTTGCAGAAATTACAGCCTCTAAACGCTTCCTGTAGGTTCCAATGAGAGTCTGGATTCTGGTTGAAGGTATTTTGGACCATTCCTCTTTACAAAACATCTTTAGTTCATTCAGGTTTGATGGCTTCCGAGCATGGACAGCTCTCTTTAAGTCACACCACAGATTTTCAATTATATTCAGGTCTGGGGACTGAGATGGCCATTCCAGAACGTTGTACTTGTTCCTCTGCATAAATGCCTTAGTGGATTTTGAGCAGTGTTTAGGGTCGTTGTCTTGTTGAAAGATCCAGCCCCGGCGCAGCTTCAGCTTTGTCACTGATTCCTGGACATTGGTCTCCAGAATCTGCTGATACTGAGTGGAATCCATGCGTCCCTCAACTTTGACAAGATTCCCAGTCCCTGCACTGGCCACACAGCCCCACAGCATGATGGAACCACCACCATATTTTACTGTAGGTAGAAGGTGTTTTTCTTGGAATGCTGTGTTCTTTTTCCTCCATGCATAGCGCCCCTTGTTATGGCCAAATAACTCAATTTTAGTTTCATCAGTCCACAGCACCTTATTCCAAAATGGAGCTGGCTTGTCCAAATGTGCTTTAGCCCACCTCAAGCGGCACCTTTTGTGCTGTGGGCGAAGAAAAGGCTTCCTCTGCATCACTCTCGCATACAGCATCTCCTTGTGTAAAGTGCGCCGAATGGTTGAACGATGCACAGTGACTCCATCTGCAGCAAGATGATGTTGTAGGTCTTTGGTGCTGGTCTGATGGTTGACTACTGACTGTTCTCACCATTCGTCGCTTCTGTCTATCCGAGATTTTTCTTGGTCTGCCACTTCGAGGCTTAACTGAACTGAGCCTGTGGTCTTCCATTCCTCAATATGTTCCTAACTGTGGAAACAGACAGCTGAAATCTCTGAGACAGCTTTCTGTATCCTTCCCCTAAACCTATGATGGTGAACAATCTTTGTCTTCAGGTCATTTGAGAGTTGTTTTGAGACCCCATAGTTGCTACTCTTCAGAGAAAATTAAAAGAGGAGGGAAACTTACAATTGACCCCCTTAAATACTCTTTCTCATAATTGGATTCACCTAGTGTATGTAGGTCAGGGGTCACTGAGCTTACCAAGCCAATTTGAGTTCCAATAATTAGTTCTAAAGGTTTTGGAATCAATAAAATGACAACAGTGCCCAAATTTATGCACCTGCCTAATTTTGTTTAAACAATTATAGCACACTTTCTGTAAATCCAATAAACTTCATTTCACTTCTCAAATATCACTGTGTGTGTCTCCTATATGATATATTTAACTGACATTTTTTATCGTAACAACCAACGATTATTACAGGAAAATCATGACGATTAACAAGGTTGCCCAAACTTTCGCATCCCACTGTATATACCCACCGAGGGATATGTGTGCAGACATCCTATCACACCCCTTATACAGATGTAGCAGGGTTAGCACTCCAGCTCTTAACTCAAATTTCTTAACTCATCGCGTTATCTTGAGACAAAAGCCATTTAAAAGCAATTGAAGGTGTTTGCTTAGATTAGATAACACAACTCAGAAATCTGAGAAAACAGGAGTGTTAACTTTACTCCATCGGTATATCTACCGAGGGATATGTGCGCATACAGCCTATCACACCCCTTATATACTCACCAATGGATATGTGTGATATCTTATATACCCACGAGGGATAGGTGTGCAGATAGCCAATCACACCCCTTATATACCCACCGAGGGATATGTGCGCAGACAGCCTATCACACCCCTTATATACTCACCAAGGGATATGTGTGATACCTTATATACCCATTGAGGGATATGTGTGCAGACAGCCTATCACACCTTATATACCCACCGAGGGATATGTGTGCAGATAGCCAATCACACCCCTTATATACCCACCGAGGGATATGTGTGCAGACAGCATATCACGCACCTTAGATACCCACTAAGCCAACTCTTAACATGTGACTTCCTTCATGTGCTACGCACTGTAGGGTTAAAAGTAGGAAGTGGTCAGGACAATGGGACTTGAGTGAGTAATAAAGAGCCGAATCCTGTATTTATCATTGATTTAAACGTGTTATACAAAACTGGAATTACACATGTAGCTTTTGTGTTCGTTTTTCAGCCAGAAGTGAGTGATAAAGAAAAGGGAAATATTAAGGAACTAAGGACTTGTATTCCTGCTTAGAACTGATCTACTACTGACTGTGGCTCAAAAAGCTAGACCAAAAACTTAATGTGTTTCCATTCTAATAGAAAGGTTTTACATTTGTGGCTGTAAAAAAAATAATCACGCAATATATTTTTAATCCTAACAGGAAATGTCAGGAAGAAGTCTGAGGGAAACGTCATGTCATCAATAGATGATAAAAAAGAGGATACTGTGCAGCGTTCTTCAGGACAAAACTTAATCCGTTTTAATGTACACCCAGGACCTCACAGTGCAGACCCATCATATAATCCTCCTAATCATGATGAACCTTCTCCTGACCAATCACAGAATGTCACAAGTCCAGAACTATCAAATAATACTCCTAAACATGAGCCTACTCCTGACCAGTCGCAGATTGCTACCCACAAGTATCGGGCAGAAAGGGGGTAAAAGGTTTCAATGTGTAGAATGTGGAAAACTGTTTCCATATAGATCAAAGCTATATTCTCACAGAAGAAGTCACACAGGAGAGAAGCCATATTCATGGTCAGAATGTGGGAAATGCTTTATAAGTAAATCACATCTTGTTATACATGAGAGAAGTCACACAGGAGAGAAGCCATATTCATGTTCAGAATGTGGGAAGCGTTTCACTGAAAATCAGGTCTCCTAATACATCAGAGAATTCACACAGGGGAGAAGCCATATCCTGTTCAGATGTGGGAAATGTTTTACCCAGAAATCAATCCTTGATCAACATAAGAGAAGTCACACAGGAGAGAAGGCAATATTCCTGTTCAGAATGTGGAAAAACGTTTTACCCAGAAATCAAGTCTTGATCAACATAAATCAAGTCACACAAGAGAGAAGCCATATTCAGGCTCAGTATGTGGTAAATGTTTTAAAAATAATCATATCTTGTAAAACATGAGAAAAGTCACACAGGAGAGAAGCCATATTCCTGTTCAGAATGCGGGGAAATGTTTTACAAATAGATCAGACCTAGTTATACATGAAAGCATTCACACAGGAGTAACGCCATATTCATGTTTAAAATGTGGAAAATACTTCCTATGTAAATCAAATCTTGTTGTGCATGAAAAAATTCACACAGCAGAAAAGCCATATTCCTGTTCAAATTGTAGTAAATGTTTTCGAGTTAAATCAGCTCTTATTATACATGAGAGAATTCACACAGGAGAGAAGCCGTATTCCTGTTCAGAATGTGGGAAATGTTTACAAATAGATCAGACCTAGTTAATACATGAGAGAATTCACAGAGGAGAGAAGCCATATTCATGTTCTCAGTGTGGGAAATGTTTTAGAGGTAAATCAACTCTTATTAGACATGAGCGAATTCACACAGGAGAGAAGCCGTATTCATGTTCAGAATGTGGGAAATGTTTTAAATAAAATCGGATCTTGTAAAACATGAGAGAATTCACACAGGGGAGAATCCATATTCATGTTCAGTATGTGGAAAATACTTCATATGTAAATCAAATCTTGTTGTACATGAGAAAATTCACACAGGGGAAAAAGCCACATTCGTGTTCAAATTGTAGGAAATGCTTTAGAGTTAAATCAGCTCTTATTAGACATGAGAGAATTCACTCGAGAGAGAAGCCGTATTCATGTTTAAATTGTAGAAAATGCTTTAGATTCAAATCAGATCTTATCAGACATGAGCGAATTCACACAGGAGAAGCCGTATTTATGTTCAGATTGTGGAAAAAGTTTTAAATATAAATCGGATCTTGTAAAACATGAGAAAAGTCACACAGAGGAGAATACATTTTAATGTTTTGTGTTTAATGTTTTACAAGCAAATAACATTTAGAGAATTTAACGTGTTTGTCCAGTCTTCAGAGATAAAAAATGCGTCACTCACTAAATAAATGCCCTCTTTATTGATGTATCAACATTTAATTTTAATTGGTGGACATTTTAATTGATTAGTGCCACATTTTTCATCTTTGAAGATTGGATTTGTACATGCTGGATGCTGAGCACTAGCGTATTTAATTACACTGCGGCCATGACGAAGTCCCATAGAGCCCTAAAGAGTTGCATTCTATTGGAGCAGGACAAGGGGGTGCGGATTTTGTAGACTTTGGCTTTGTAGAAACTGCTATATCTTATTCACAGATATTAAACAGCCCGTTGAGTGTTTTTTTGGGGGGTTAAGGGTTATGTACACCTTTAGGTGCAATTTTTTTTTATTATGGCATTGTACTTATTATGAGGTAAAAATCTTTTTTTTTTTTTTTAAAACAATATGGAGTCCTTTTCTCTGTACAGACCTGAGATGCTCTAGTAGCAGCCTCTGATTTTCTCTCTTTCCGTCATGCAGGGAGCTGATGGCTCCTTATCTCTGCTCTCTGACGTTATAAAGACTCATTATCACTCAGTCTTCATCTTGCTGATAAGACTGTGGCTTAAAGTATTTATGACTCTTAGTAATTTAGACAAAAGGGTTATTAAATGACCGGCACAAAGGGAAAGTGAAAGTACTAGTCACATAGCTAGGAAAACTGTTTACCCTTTGTCACAGAATGGCTGAATATTTTTACTAAAGACCAATTAAAAAAAAAAAATTTAGCCCAAAATGAGTAAATGCAATTATAAATAAAATTTCCTCCAAGGTGAACATGGCCTTTAAATCAGTATGGATCTGATTCAACTCAATTATATTTACCAGAGGTCAAGGGGGACTGGTCCATTTAGGAAAAGTTATTGTGAATGTAAGGATTTTTTTACTATAGTGTTTTCTTGCTATAGCCACGCTGCAGGAGAATCCAGATATGAAGATCGACACGTCATGCTGACTTAAATTTTTGGGATTTGGACATGTTCAATATTTTGATCTTCATTCATACAGTCTATAAAGGTAAAGGTTATGGAATTAAAACAGAGAAGGATTTTTAGGGTTAGGGTTTTTTAGGGTTTAATTTGTAGTAAAGCTACGCTGATGAGCACGATGGCTCAGTGGTTAGCACTGGTGCACTTGCAGCGCTGAGGTCCTGGGTTTCAGTCTCACCAAATACACAGCTGCATGGAGTTTGTATGTTCTCACTATGTTTTGTGAGTTTTCTCCAATTTTCCCCCACACTTCAAAATGGAACCTAGGAGTATTAAATTGGCTTTTATGAACCTGACCCTTGTTATTGGGGATGGAGCACCTAGATGGTATCTACTGGCTTCCATGAACAAGTCTCCGAGTGCTTTTGAGTCTCTGGACAAGAAAAAGTGCATTACAAATGGCAGTTGTTGTAATTTGTTAAAGGGGCTGTGGTCACAACATATTCCACGTTTTTTCAGACAGCACCGTGGATTACTTTTGTAATTGCATGTAATGTAGCATAGCCACTGAGCTCTTCAATAAATGTATCTGTACAGCGCCACCTGCTGTTTCTTCTTTTTTAACTTTTTTGTCCATCTCACTGAGCTGGTCGAATGCGCTCAGTTTAACTCTTCAACTGCCACCATCTGTATGTTCTCTTAGAAGCTGTGGCAGATACAGTAAGAGAGCTGCAGCAGAAGAGACACGTCCCCTGAGCTACTAGGCTGAAGCATTGGAGCAATGAATGGGGGTAGCTCTGGTCCCATGTGAGGTACAGGTCTGGCCCTAGCTTTGTTATAGATTGTCATATACTGTATGAAGTCTGATTTTCATTTTTTACATCAATCGGGATAACCCCTTTAGCTTTAAAAATTCCTATTTCTGTGGCTCAGTTACCTGGTACTATCTCCTGGACAAAATAACAGTATCTTATATCAGCATTTGTTAGCCACAACTGGGCGTACTGTCAGCATCTTGGGTCTGTTTCCTGTTTATTGATTTATTGCAGAGTTTTGCCCCCAACACCCCACAGGTAATATACTTACCCCACTCCTGGTCCCCACACCCGTCACTGGCCTACCTGCTTCTCTTCTGTACACGGATAAAAACATCCGGTGTCAGGGGGGAGCAGTCAATGGCAGGCGGGGATGAACCTCCATAGCGTCACCCGCGTTGCTAGGGAGGCTCTTCATCGTCCCCGTTGCCATTGGCTGCTCCTGCCCGAACTGGATGTTTTCATCCGTGTACAGGGAGAAGCAGGGGACCAGGAGCGTCACAGGGAGCAGGGTAAGTATATTCCTGTGAGGGGCCCTGGCACAATGGGGGGCTGTTGGAGATGTTGGACTAACCCCTTTAATGGTACAGGAAGCTTCCAAATTTGTTTCACCATCAAAAGATTTGGGGATAGAAGGATTAGGACAAATTGACTATTTTCACCCAATCCTTTTGTTCTCCCAGGAAGATAAGCAGCCGCCAGAAGTGTCTGACAGTGGTCTTCCCCACTTCTCCTACACATACACATCTGGCCAAGCTGACCATGTATATGTATAGGATATGCCACCAATATCCATTAGGTGCAGTTCCCACCTCTCTAGAACCTACTGTATCTTTAGATTGGAGCCCCACAGCGAAACAGAGTGCACAGCACATCGGAGGGAGCTTGGCTATTTCCAGAATTTCCCTAGAAGTAAATGGAGTGTGCACAGCACAAACGTGGCCACCTCTCCATCTCTGTGGGAGCTATGGAAATAGCCAAGCCAGCACTCAGCTATTTTCAGCACTCCCACAGAAGTGACTAGAAGAGGGTGGCCACACTTGCACAATATGCTCTTGTTCAATTGGGGGCTCCGTTCTAGAGAATAGAGCTGGTCCCAGAAGGGACCCACACCTATCAGATGTTGTGGCATATGCTAGGGAAGGGCTAAATTGGCCATGGCCATGAAGCCATATTGCATATGTCTTGAAAGGACACCTGGGCTCTTTCTGCCCTAGAGGTGGAAGTTGACCTTTTAAAATGAGCCCTAACCAAAAAGGGAAGGGAAGTATCTTCTGAAGAGTAGGCTTTTGATATAGTAGTCTTGACCCATCTCACCAGAGAATCTCTTAGTTCTGGAACTTCTGGACAAAAAGATCTGGATTGCCCTTTTAATATCCTGAGTGCAATATCTTTGATGCTCATCCACAGGGCTAGGATAAAACGCTGGCAAGAAGGATTCTCTAGTGATATTTTGAGCTGAAGGGACCTCCAGAGTAAATGATGGTAAAGTTCTTTGGACACTCCTTAGATAGTATTCCCCCCCCCCCCCCCCCCCCCAGAGACCCAGTGTTGTAATATTACAACATCACATTTAAGGCTACAAAAATAAACCCTCCCCCCATTTTCATTTTTTTTTTAACTGATGTACATTACTAATAGGTCCTATTGTTCAGTTCTGCAATACTATTGGATGGTTGAATGTGTAAATAGGCCTGTTTATCTGGCCATGAAATCGTACAACCCAGGTGCCTGCTTTGGAGTACATCATCTTGTTGTTTTGGGCGGGTTAAATCAAGACTCAAGTAAGTAAAAAGCTTGAAATATTTTTTTCTGTGATAGTTGATGTGTGTAGATCATGCAGATTGCAGACATCATTGAATATACTGATATTGAGAGATTTAGAGCTGGTTATTTCTATGTTGTAATTTTACAACAGTGGGTCCAAGGGGTAGCAAGGTTTTGTCTGCACAGTAGGAGGAGTATGGAGTTATCTGTGAAGTGGACAAGGAAAATAAATTGCCCACCGGCCACCTAACTTCTGATGTTCACTAGTGTTGAGCGGGAGGTGCCTAGTGTTGAGCGGGAGGTTCTTCAGCTGCTAATACAGCCAAAAAGTCAAATGCACACCCTCCAAAGGAAGTTTGCAAGAACATGATTGGACATTTTCCCATCAAAGCCGATAGAGGACGGTGCAGACACTGTGCTAAAGGCTACACCAACACACTTTGCACACTTTAACTGTTTTGGGGACTACCATAATTGAATAAATCAACAAATAAAACAAGCATGATTTGCACATACTGTATAGTCTGGATCCAGTGTTTTTTTTAAATATGATACTCATTTTTTGTATTAAATTGATAATAAAAATTACTTTTTTCTATTATACTATTCCTATTGTGTAGATACATAAACTTATGTGGGTCTTTATAAGCTGTAAAATACAAATACACTTTTAATTGTTCCTTACATGTGGTCAGAGTGTGAGTGATATTATTGAAATCCTGTTACCCTACAGGCCCAGTGTTGCAATTTTACAACATCCTCCCCAAAAGTTACTAAAATGTCAAAATAAAATAAAAACACGGATTTAGGCATCACAAACCTCCTAGAACAACATGTGAAAGTTGAAAAAAAAATTGATGTTTTTTTCTATATTTGGGTTTCTGGGGGTTAAATACAGATGCCTGCATTTCTCTCAATCTTTTAGCAGAAGTAATGACAATGAGGAACAAAACTTTGAAGGTCAACCACTTGATATGGACCTCAGATAATGTCCCAAGGGAATCTTCTGTAAGCATCTTTAAGGCCAATGACAAATCCAAGGAGGGAATAAGTTGTCTTACTTCTAGTCTAAATTATTTTTGGCTTTGAAAAAATCTTTCCATCCATCATACAGTTAGCAGATACCTGAGCCTTTAAAGGTAATGTGTCATCAGAAAATGACTTATTGTTTAAATAAAATTTTTATGTTAAGCATCTTTTTATTTTTATTTTCTGGTGATATTCTCATATTTTAAAATGTATACTGTATCCGTATTGGTTTTTGAACCACATTTATAAAATCCTGCAGTTTTCACATGGGCCACTAGGCCTTAAATATTTTAAGACTTCCACTGAATATCCCACTGGACAGAGGGAACAAAACTTTTTCAGCTTTTTGATTTTCCAGTTGAGCTACTGAAGAACAGTGGTGGTCTGACGAAGAAGAATTGCTAGGATGTCTGTATTGGTGGCAAATATGAGCCAGTTATCAAGGTTGGAAATGATCTGGACACCCTGGAGATGAAGAGCCGCTAAGGCTACCACAGCCACTGTTGTGAAGACTCTTGGTGCTGGGGACAAGCCAAAGGGCAGAGCCCTGAATGTTAGGTGATAAATGATGCCCTTATGAAGAAATACTGCTATTAGCTATCTTCTGGAGACTGGACTTATGGCCACATGAAGCATGAATCTGTTAAATCTAGAGCTGCCATGAAATTACAGATCCTATAGTGTCCAGAGGCGCTTGTTGATGTAACGCAAATCTTTGATAAGACACAACTTGCCATTGGGCTTAGGGACTGGGAAAACATCAGAATGCATCCCTTGACCTTTTTCTTCACGTTTTTCTACAAATTCTTGTAAAATTAGAAAGTTTTTTAGATTTTCCTGTTGGTTAGGCAAATAATGAAGTTATAGGTTGGCAACCCTACTCTCCAATGACGCATTTGACAGAGGAGGCCAATTTCCACAATATCTTCAGCACAAGCAGACCAATCAGGCCTACCTATTACAATCTGAGCTAGACTTGGCTATCAAAATGCTTAAAATATGTAAAGTGACAGGACCAGATGGCTTTTCAGGGGGATTTTACAAGCTACTTAGACCTCAATTCTCTTCCTTTCTTCTGAAACTATTGAACAAGATTTTGACTACAGGTATTCTGCCAGACTGCCCCTTTTACCGAAACCAGGAGACGACCTGCACCTACCTACCTCATACAAGCCGATTTCACTTTTAAATGTGGACTTTAACCACCTCAGCTCCCCTAGCTTAAACCCCCTTAATGACCAGACCACGGGGGGGTCCAAGACTATGTCACCTACTTTCTGTAGTAGTACAGCGCAGAAGGCCACGGCTCATACACATCCCGGTGAGCCTCGGATGACCGGATCTAGAACAGTCGATAGGTACATGGTGGGTCGGTAGCTGGACGCATGTAGTTGGGTCAATACTTCAGTTGAATGGCCCTGATTCTCATAGCAAAAGAGATAGAAGGGGAGATCATAGTTGGGCAGACCTAAGGCAGGTGCTTTGGAGAGCTCCTGGGTCAGATCCTGTAGGATTGACCAGTTGTCATCTGACAATTAAAAAGTTTTTTTTAATGTCAGCTCATAAAGGGGCCCTAATTTGGATGATATGTTAGGTATCCAGTCTCTGCAATAATTGATAAGTCCAAGAATGGTTCTCAATTGTCGGGTGTTTTTAGGTCTCTGCAGGTCTTTCAATGTCTGTACTCTCTGGGTGGTTAAATGTCGGGTGCCCTGAGAGATGCAATGTCCCAAAAAGATAACCTTTCCTTGCAAAACTGTAGTTTCTCCTTGCTAGCCTTATTCCCCGTGGACGCCAGATGGTTAAGCAATGATACAGTATGCTGATAACATACCTCCCGCGTGGGACAGCAAAGTAGCAAGTCATCCACATACTGCAGCAGTACCATCCCTGAATCCATCGGGGCCCACTGGTCTAGCACGATCTTAAGCTTGGAACTGTATTCCGAGGGACTGGTCACCAATCCCTGAGGGAGACGTGTCCATGTTAGTTGTTGACCCTGGAATGTAAAAGCAAAAAGGTACTGGCACTGGGAGTCCAGTGTTACAGAGAAAAATGCATTAGTTAAATCAATAACAGTAAAAAACTTTGCGTTTGGGGATACAGAGGCCAGCAAGGTGTGGGGGTTAGGTACCAGAGGAGCATCACTAATTCTTTACAGCTCTCAGGTTATGCACTAGCTGGTATGTTGTTTCCTGGCCTTTGGCCGACCTTTTGGCCACTGGGAATAGTGGGGTGTTGCACGGTGATTTGGTTGGCGTGAGGACCTTTATCTGTAGATATCGGTCCACTTGGATCTTAAGACTATCCATTTGAGCCACACTAAGGTATTGTGGTAATTGGGGCAAAATGCTCCCTGGCTTGATGTTAACTGTAGTTGGCGGCACAGGCAGAAGACCCACATCGTACTTGTCAGCCGCCGAAATTTGGGAATTTACCTCTGCCAGCACATCCAACTCCAGGAAACAGGCTATTTCCGTTAGATATGGTAATGCTACCATAGCACATAATCGTTTTTCTGTTCTCTGCACTACTGACCACAATACCAGCTGGAGTGTACTCAATAATCGCCTGTATTTCTGATAAGATATCAGCTCCTAACAAATTAATGGGAACATCATCCGATACCAGTACAGACCTGATGGCGTCCGTGTGCTGCCCTAGTCTACAATGGAGTGGTTTGGTGGTCTGTAGAGACAATGTCTGACTTGTGAGACCCACAGTGGGTATAGTCTCCCCAGAGTAGAGAACCTTGCCTCTGAGATCTGTGGATCTTAGAACAGTTCTGGCTGCACCGGTTTCAATGAGGCAAGAGAGGGGATATTTTAATTCCTCGATAAACAGGTTGATATGGCCTGACACCGGTTTGCCAACGCCCTATGAAGAATCATAGCCGTCCCCACAACCAAGTTGTTGGATCGTCTGGAATGAACTGCCACTTACCCTTGGGTCTGTTAGGACAGTCACGCTTTAGATGTACTTCCTTTTTGCAGATGTAACAAGTCCTGGTTTTCCAGCATTGTGTCTTTTTCCAACGATCTTGGTCACCAGGAGCTTGAGACACAAGGACTTTAGATGTTTTATCCTGTTTCTTCCTATCCACTTCTCTCTCTATGGCGGAGAGAGTGGATATAATGGCAGGTATTGTCATTTCATTAAATTCGGGTCTGGCTAACAATAACTGGTCTCGAATTTTCATATGGATGGCTTCTAAGAATTTGGCTCTTAGTAAAAGGTGAATAGCGGTTAACTTTTCTCCGTTGGTTGGCACATCAGGACCAACCTCCATATCTGCATCCAATGCAGCTTGTTTCAGACGACGCCAGAAACAAGCGCATTCCTCCCAAGGATTTTGACTGAGTTTCATCACATCCGTGGAAGTTTGCACCTCTGGAAGTTTGTCTAGCAGGGTAACACACAATTCCCTACCTCCAGAAGTGGCCTATTCGTCGGTGACAATGTTGCAACTGGAGATTATAACCCTTGCCAGTTCCTTTCCCAATTTTGCCCTCAGAACCTGGGCACAATCCGTTCTGCTCATGCCATAACTAAACTGATTTTGACAAAACATTCTCGCGAACCCTCGTGGATTCATTCTACAGTCAGGCAGTTCGGCCAAGATGGTTCTGATTTCCGAGGAAGCAAAATGTGTGAATGGTGGGTGACACCACCGAGAAATGTGTGTGCAGACAGCCTATCACACCTTATATACACACCAAGGTATATGTGTGCAGACAGCCTATCACACCCTTTATAAACAGACCGAGAGATATGTATGCAGACAGCCTATCACACACCTTCTATACCCACGAGGGATATGTGTGCAGACAGCCTATCACAACCCTTATATACCCACTGAGGGATATGTTTGCAGACAGCCTATCACACCTTATATACCCACCGAGGGATATGTGTGCAGACAGCCTATCACACACCCTATATACCCACTGAGGGATATGTGTGCAGACAGCCTATCACACCCCTTATATATCCACTGAGGGATATGTGTGCAGACAGCCTATCACACTCCTTATATACCCACCGAAGGATATGTGTGCAGACAGCCTATCACACACCTTATATACCCACCGAGGGATATGTGTGCAGACAGCCTATCACACACCTTATATACCCACTGAGGGATATGTGAACAGACAGCCTATCACACTCCTTATATACCCACCAAGGAATATGTGTGCAGACAGCCAATCACACCCCTTATATATCCACCGAGGGATATGTGCGCATACAGCCTATCACACCCCTTATATACCCACCGAGGGATATGTGTGCAGACATCCTATCACACCCCTTATATACTCACCGATTGATATGTATGATACCTTATATACCAACGAGGGATATGTGTACAGACAGCCTATCACACCTTACAGTGGGATGCGAAAGTTTGGGCAACCTTGTTAATCGTCATGATTTTCCTGTATAAATCGTTGGTTGTTACGATAAAAAATGTCAGTTACATATATCATATAGGAGACACACACAGTGATATTAGAGAAGTGAAATGAAGTTTATTGGATTTACAGAAAGTGTGCTATAATTGTTTAAACAAAATTAGGCAGGTGCATAAATTTGGGCACCACAAAAAAGAAATTAAATCAATATTTAGTAGATCCTCCTTTTGCAGAAATTACAGCCTCTAAACGCTTCCTGTAGGTTCCAATGAGAGTCTGGATTCTGGTTGAAGGTATTTTGGACCATTCCTCTTTACAAAACATCTTTAGGTTATTCAGGTTTGATGGCTTCCGAGCATGGACAGCTCTCTTTAAGTCACACCACAGATTTTCAATTATATTCAGGTCTGGGGACTGAGATGGCTATTCCAGAACGTTGTACTTGTTCCTCTGCATAAATGCCTTGGTGGATTTTGAGCAGTGTTTAGGGTCGTTGTCTTGTTGAAAGATCCAGCCCCGGCGCCGCTTCAGCTTTGTCACTGATTCCTGGACATTGGTCTCCAGAATCTGCTGATACTGAGTGGAAACCATGCGTCCCTCAACTTTGACAAGATTCCCAGTCCCTGCACTGTCCACACAGCCCTACAGCATGATGGAACCACCACCATATTTTACTGTAGGTAGCAGGTGTTTTTCTTGGAATGCTGTGTTCTTTTTCCTCCATGCATAACGCTCCTTGTTATGGCCAAATAACTCAATTTTAGTTTCATCAGTCCACAGCACCTTATTCCAAAATGAAGCTGGCTTGTCCAAATGTGCTTTAGTGGCACTTTTTGTGCTGTGGGCAGAGAAAAGGCTTCCTCTGCATCACTCTCGCATACAGCATCTCCTTGTGTAAAGTGCGCCGAATGGTTAAACGATGCACAGTGACTCCATCTGCAGCAAGATGATGTTGTAGGTCTTTGGTGCTGGTCTGTGGGTTGACTCTGACTGTTCTCACCATTCGTCGCTTCTGTCTAGCCGAGATTTTTCTTTGTCTGCCACTTCGAGCCTTAACTTGAACTGAGCCTGTGGTCTTCCATTTCCTCAATATGTTCCTAACTGTGGAAACAGACGGCTGAAATCTCTGAGACAGCTTTCTGTGTCCTTCCTCTAAACCATGATGGTGAACAATCTTTGTCTTCAGGTCATTTGAGAGTTGTTTTGAGACCCCCATGTTGCTACTCTTCAGAGAAAATTAAAAGAGGAGGGAAACTTACAAGTGACCCCCTTAAATACTCTTTCTCATAATTGTATTCACCTGTGTATGTAGGTCACGGGTCACTGAGCTTACCAAGCCAATTTGAGTTCCAATAATTCGTTCTAAAGGTTTTGGAATCAATAAAATGACAACAGTGCCCAAATTTATGCACCTGCCTAATTTTGTTTAAACAATTATAGCACACTTTCTGTAAATCCAATAAACTTCATTTCACTTCTCTAATATCACTGTGTGTGTCTCCTATATGATATATTTAACTGACATTTTTTATCGTAACAACTAACGATTTCTACGGGAAAATCATGACGATTAACAAGGTTGCCCAAACTTTCGCATCCCACTGTATATACCCACCGAGGGATATGTGTGCAGACATCCTATCACACCCCTTATACAGATGTAGCAGGGTTAGCACTCCAGCTCTTAACTCAAATTTCTTAACTCATCGCGTTATCTTGAGACAAAAGCCATTTAAAAGCAATTGAAGGTGTTTGCTTAGATTAGATAACACAACTCAGAAATCTCAGAAAACAGGAGTGTTAACTTTATTCCATCGGTATATCTACCGAGGGATATGTGCGCATACAGCCTATCACACCCCTTATATACTCACCAATGGATATGTGTGATATCTTATATACCCACGAGGGATAGGTGTGCAGATAGCCAATCACACCCCTTATATACCCACCGAGGGATATGTGCGCAGACAGCCTATCACACCCCTTATATACTCACCAAGGGATATGTGTGATACCTTATATACCCATTGAGGGATATGTGTGCAGACAGCCTATCACACCTTATATACCCACCGAGGGATATGTGTGCAGATAGCCAATCACACCCCTTATATACCCACCGAGGGATATGTGTGCAGACAGCATATCACGCACCTTAGATACCCACTAAGCCAACTCTTAACATGTGACTTCCTTCATGTGCTATGCACTGTAGGGTTAAAAGTAGGAAGTGGTCAGGACAATGGGACTTGAGTGAGTAATAAAGAGCCGAATCCTGTATTTATCATTGATTTAAACGTGTTATACAAAACTGGAATTACACATGTAGCTTTTGTGTTCGTTTTTCAGCCAGAAGTGAGTGATAAAGAAAAGGGAAATATTAAGGAACTAAGGACTTGTATTCCTGCTTAGAACTGATCTACTACTGACTGTGGCTCAAAAAGCTAGACCAAAAACTTAATGTGTTTCCATTGTAATAGAAAGGTTTTACATTTGTGGCTGTAAAAAAAATAATCACGCAATATATTTTTAATCCTAACAGGAAATGTCAGGAAGAAGTCTGAGGGAAACGTCATGTCATCAATAGATGATAAAAAAGAGGATACTGTGCAGCGTTCTTCAGGACAAAACTTAATCCGTTTTAATGTACACCCAGGACCTCACAGTGCAGACCCATCATATAATCCTCCTAATCATGATGAACCTTCTCCTGACCAATCACAGAATGTCACAAGTCCAGAACTATCAAATAATACTCCTAAACATGAGCCTACTCCTGACCAGTCGCAGATTGCTACCACAAGTATCGGGCAGAAAGGGGGTAAAAGGTTTCAATGTGTAGAATGTGGAAAACTGTTTCCATATAGATCAAAGCTATATTCTCACAGAAGAAGTCACACAGGAGAGAAGCCATATTCATGTTCAGAATGTGGGAAATGCTTTATAAGTAAATCACATCTTGTTATACATGAGAGAAGTCACACAGGAGAGAAGCCATATTCATGTTCAGAATGTGGGAAGCGTTTCACTGAAAAATCAGGTCTCCTAATACATCAGAGAATTCACACAGGGGAGAAGCCATATTCCTGTTCAGAATGTGGGAAATGTTTTACCCAGAAATCAATCCTTGATCAACATAAGAGAAGTCACACAGGAGAGAAGCCATATTCCTGTTCAGAATGTGGAAAACGTTTTACCCAGAAATCAAGTCTTGATCAACATAAATCAAGTCACACAAGAGAGAAGCCATATTCATGCTCAGTATGTGGTAAATGTTTTAAAAATAAATCATATCTTGTAAAACATGAGAAAAGTCACACAGGAGAGAAGCCATATTCCTGTTCAGAATGCGGGAAATGTTTTACAAATAGATCAGACCTAGTTATACATGAAAGCATTCACACAGGAGTAACGCCATATTCATGTTTAAAATGTGGAAAATACTTCCTATGTAAATCAAATCTTGTTGTGCATGAAAAAATTCACACAGCAGAAAAGCCATATTCCTGTTCAAATTGTAGTAAATGTTTTCGAGTTAAATCAGCTCTTATTATACATGAGAGAATTCACACAGGAGAGAAGCCGTATTCCTGTTCAGAATGTGGGAAATGTTTTACAAATAGATCAGACCTAGTTATACATGAGAGAATTCACAGAGGAGAGAAGCCATATTCATGTTCTCAGTGTGGGAAATGTTTTAGAGGTAAATCAACTCTTATTAGACATGAGCGAATTCACACAGGAGAGAAGCCGTATTCATGTTCAGAATGTGGGAAATGTTTTAAATATAAATCGGATCTTGTAAAACATGAGAGAATTCACACAGGGGAGAATCCATATTCATGTTCAGTATGTGGAAAATACTTCATATGTAAATCAAATCTTGTTGTACATGAGAAAATTCACACAGGGGAAAAGCCACATTCGTGTTCAAATTGTAGGAAATGCTTTAGAGTTAAATCAGCTCTTATTAGACATGAGAGAATTCACTCGAGAGAGAAGCCGTATTCATGTTTAAATTGTAGAAAATGCTTTAGATTCAAATCAGATCTTATCAGACATGAGCGAATTCACACAGGAGAGAAGCCGTATTTATGTTCAGATTGTGGAAAAAGTTTTAAATATAAATCGGATCTTGTAAAACATGAGAAAAGTCACACAGAGGAGAATACATTTTAATGTTTTGTGTTTAATGTTTTACAAGCAAATAACATTTAGAGAATTTAACGTGTTTGTCCAGTCTTCAGAGATAAAAAATGCGTCACTCACTAAATAAAATGCCCTCTTTATTGATGTATCAACATTTTAATTTTAATTGGTGGACATTTTAATTGATTAGTGCCACATTTTTCATCTTTGAAGATTGGATTTGTACATGCTGGATGCTGAGCACTAGCGTATTTAATTACACTGCGGCCATGACGAAGTCCCATAGAGCCCTAAAGAGTTGCATTCTATTGGAGCAGGACAAGGGGGTGCGGATTTTGTAGACTTTGGCTTTGTAGAAACTGCTATATCTTATTCACAGATATTAAACAGCCCGTTGAGTGTTTTTTTTGGGGGGTTAAAGGTTATGTACACCTTTAGGTGCAATTTTTTTTTATTATGGCATTGTACTTATTATGAGGTAAAAATCTTTTTTTTTTTTTTTAAAACAATATGGAGTCCTTTTCTCTGTACAGACCTGAGATGCTCTAGTAGCAGCCTCTGGATTTTCTCTCTTTTCCGTCATGCAGGGAGCTGATGGCTCCTTATCTCTGCTCTCTGACGTTATAAAGACTCATTATCACTCAGTCTTCATCTTGCTGATAAGACTGTGGCTTAAAAGTATTTATGACTCTTAGTAATTTAGACAAAAGGGTTATTAAATGACCGGCACAAAGGGAAAGTGAAAGTACTAGTCACATAGCTAGGAAAACTGTTTACCCTTTGTCACAGAATGGCTGAATATTTTTACTAAAGACCAATTAAAAAAAAAAATTTTTAGCCCAAAATGAGTAAAATGCAATTATAAATAAAATTTCCTCCAAAGGTGAACATGGCCTTTAAATCAGTATGGATCTGATTCAACTCAAATTATATTTACCAGAGGTCAAGGGGGACTGGTCCATTTAGGAAAAGTATTGTGAATGTAAGGATTTTTTTACTATAGTGTTTTCTTGCTATAGCCACGCTGCAGGAGAATCCAGATATGAAGATCGACACGTCATGCTGACTGAAATTTTTGGGGATTTGGACATGTCAATATTTGATCTTCATTCATACAGTCTATAAAGGTAAAGGTTATGGAATTAAACAGAGAAGGATTTTTAGGGTTAGGGTTTTTTAGGGTTTAATTTGTAGTAAAGCTAGCTGATGAGCACGATGGCTCAGTGGTTAGCACTGGTGCATTGCAGCGCTGAGGTCCTGGGTTTCAGTCTCACCAAATACACAGCTGCATGGAGTTTGTATGTTCTCACTATGTTTTTGTGAGTTTTCTCCAATTTTCCCCCACACTTCAAAATGGAACCTAGGATATTAATTGGCTTTTTATGAACTGACCCTTGTTATTGGGGATGGAGCACCTAGATGGTATCTACTGGCTTCCATGAACAAGTCTCCAAGTGCTTTTGAGTCTCTGGGACAAGAAAAGTGCATTACAAATGGCAGTTGTTGTAATTTGTTAAAGGGGCTGTGTCACAAACCATATTCCACGTTTTTCAGACAGCACCTGGATTACTTTTGTAATTGCATGTAATGTAGCATAGCCACTGAGCTCTTCAATAAAATGTATCTGTACAGCGCCACCTGCTGTTTCTTCTTTTTTAACTTTTTTGTCCATCTCACTGAGCTGGTCGAATGCGCTCAGTTTAACTCTTCAACTGCCACCATCTGTATGTTCTCTTAGAAGCTGTGGCAGATACAGTAAGAGAGCTGCAGCAGAAGAGACACGTCCCCTGAGCTACTAGGCTGAAGCAATTGGAGCAATGAATGGGGGTAGCTCTGGTCCCATGTGAGGTACAGGTCTGGCCCTAGCTTTGTTATAGATTGTCATATACTGTATGAAGTCTGATTTTCATTTTTTACATCAATCGGGATAACCCCTTTAAGCTTTAAAAATTCCTATTTCTGTGGCTCAGTTACCTGGTACTATCTCCTGGACAAAAATAACAGTATCTTATATCAGCATTTGTTAGCCACAACTGGGCGTACTGTCAGCATCTTGGGTCTGTTTCCTGTTTATTGATTTATTGCAGAGTTTTGCCCCCAACACCCCACAGGTAATATACTTACCCCACTCCTGGTCCCCACACCGTCACTGCTGCTTCTCTCTGTACACGGATAAAAACATCCGGTGTCAGGGGGAGCAGTCAATGGCAGGCGGGGATGAACCTCCATAGCGTCACCCGCGTTGCTAGGGAGGCTCTTCATCGTCCCCGCTTGCCATTGGCTGCTCCTGCCCGAAACTGGATGTTTTCATCCGTGTACAGGGAGAAGCAGAGGGGACCAGGAGCGTCACAGGGAGCAGGGTAAGTATATTACCTGTGAGGGGCCCTGCACATGGGGGGCTGTTGGAGATGTTGGATAACCCCTTTAATGTGTACAGGAAGCTTCCAAATTTGTTCACCATCAAAAGATTTTGGGGATAGAAGGATTAGACAAATTGACTATTTTCACCCAATCCTTTTGTTCTCCCAGGAAGATAAGCAGCCGCCAGAAGTGTCTGACAGTGGTCTTCCCCACTCTCCTACACATACACATCTGGCCAAGCTGACCATGTATATGTATAGGATATGCCACCAATATCCATTAGGTGCAGTTCCCACCTCTCTAGAACCTACTGTATCTTTAGATTGGAGCCCCCACAGCGAAACAGAGTGCACAGCACATCGGAGGGAGCTTGGCTATTTCCAGAATTTCCCTAGAAGTAAATGGAGTGTGCACAGCACAAACGTGGCCACCTCTCCATCTCTGTGGGAGCTATGGAAATAGCCAAGCCAGCACTCAGCTATTTTCAGCACTCCCACAGAAGTGACTAGAAGAGGGTGGCCACACTTGCACAATATGCTCTTGTTCAATTTGGGGGCTCCGTTCTAGAGAATAGAGCTGGTCCCAGAAGGGACCCACACCTATCAGATGTTGGTGGCATATGCTAGGGAAGGGCTAAATTGGCCATGGCCATGAAGCCATATTGCATATGTCTTGAAAGGACACCTGGGCTCTTTCTGCCCTAGAGGTGGAAGTTGACCTTTTAAAATGAGCCCTAACCAAAAAGGGAAGGGAAGTATCTTCTGAAGAGTAGGCTTTTGATATAGTAGTCTTGACCCATCTCACCAGAGAATCTCTTAGTTCTGGAACTTCTGGACAAAAAGATCTGGATTGCCCTTTTAATATCCTGAGTGCAATATCTTTTGATGCTCATCCACAGGGCTAGGATAAAACGCTGGCAAGAAGGATTCTCTATTGATATTTTGAGCTGAAGGGACCTCCAGAGTAAATGATGGTAAAGTTCTTTGGACAACTCCTTTATATAGTATTCCCCCCCCCCCCCCCCCAGAGACCCAGTGTTGTAATATTACAACATCACATTTAAGGCTACAAAAATAAACCCTCCCCCCATTTTCATTTTTTTTTTAACTGATGTACATTACTAATAGGTCCTATTGTTCAGTTCTGCAATACTATTGGATGGTTGAATGTGTAAATAGGCCTGTTTATCTGGCCATGAAATCGTACAACCCAGGTGCCTGCTTTGGAGTACATCATCTTGTTGTTTTGGGCGGGTTAAATCAAGACTCAAGTAAGTAAAAAGCTTGAAATATTTTTTTCTGTGATAGTTGATGTGTGTAGATCATGCAGATTGCAGACATCATTGAATATACTGATATTGAGAGATTTAGAGCTGGTTATTTCTATGTTGTAATTTTACAACAGTGGGTCCAAGGGGTAGCAAGGTTTTGTCTGCACAGTAGGAGGAGTATGGAGTTATCTGTGAAGTGGACAAGGAAAATAAATTGCCCACCGGCCACCTAACTTCTGATGTTCACTAGTGTTGAGCGGGAGGTGCCTAGTGTTGAGCGGGAGGTTCTTCAGCTGCTAATACAGCCAAAAAGTCAAATGCACACCCTCCAAAGGAAGTTTGCAAGAACATGATTGGACATTTTCCCATCAAAGCCGATAGAGGACGGTGCAGACACTGTGCTAAAGGCTACACCAACACACTTTGCACACTTTAACTGTTTTGGGGACTACCATAATTGAATAAATCAACAAATAAAACAAGCATGATTTGCACATACTGTATAGTCTGGATCCAGTGTTTTTTTTAAATATGATACTCATTTTTTGTATTAAATTGATAATAAAAATTACTTTTTTTCTATTATACTATTCCTATTGTGTAGATACATAAACTTATGTGGGTCTTTATAAGCTGTAAAATACAAATACACTTTTAATTGTTCCTTACATGTGGTCAGAGTGTGAGTGATATTATTGAAATCCTGTTACCCTACAGGCCCAGTGTTGCAATTTTACAACATCCTCCCCAAAAGTTACTAAAATGTCAAAATAAAATAAAAACACGGATTTAGGCATCACAAACCTCCTAGAACAACATGTGAAAAGTTGAAAAAAAAATTGATGTTTTTTTCTATATTTGGGTTTCTGGGGGTTAAATACAGATGCCTGCATTTCTCTCAATCTTTTAGCAGAAGTAATGACAATGAGGAACAAAACTTTGAAGGTCAACCACTTGATATGGACCTCAGATAATGTCCCAAGGGAATCTTCTGTAAGCATCTTTAAGGCCAATGACAAATCCAAGGAGGGAATAAGTTGTCTTACTTCTAGTCTAAATTATTTTTTGGCTTTGAAAAATCTTTCCATCCATCATACAGTTAGCAGATACCTGAGCCTTTAAAGGTAATGTGTCATCAGAAAATGACTTATTGTTTAAATAAAATTTTTATGTTAAGCATCTTTTTATTTTTATTTTCTGGTGATATTCTCATATTTTAAAATGTATACTGTATCCGTATTGGTTTTTGAACCACATTTATAAAATCCTGCAGTTTTCACATGGGCCACTAGGCCTTAAATATTTTAAGACTTCCACTGAATATCCCACTGGACAGAGGGAACAAAACTTTTTCAGCTTTTTGATTTTCCAGTTGAGCTACTGAAGAACAGTGGTGGTCTGACGAAGAAGAATTGCTAGGATGTCTGTATTGGTGGCAAATATCAGCCAGTTATCAAGGTTGGAAATGATCTGGACACCCTGGAGATGAAGAGCCGCTAAGGCTACCACAGCCACTGTTGTGAAGACTCTTGGTGCTGGGGACAAGCCAAAGGGCAGAGCCCTGAATGTTAGGTGATAAATGATGCCCTTATGAAGAAATACTGCTATTAGCTATCTTCTGGAGACTGGACTTATGGCCACATGAAGCATGAATCTGTTAAATCTAGAGCTGCCATGAAATTACAGATCCTATAGTGTCCAGAGGCGCTTGTTGATGTAACGCAAATCTTTGATAAGACACAACTTGCCATTGGGCTTAGGGACTGGGAGAACATCAGAATGCATCCCTTGACCTTTTTCTTCACGTTTTTCTACAAATTCTTGTAAAATTAGAAAGTTTTTTAGATTTTCCTGTTGGTTGGGCAAATAATGAAGTTATAGGTTGGCAACCCTACTCTCCAATGACGCATTTGACAGAGGAGGCCAATTTCCACAATATCTTCAGCACAAGCAGACCAATCAGGCCTACCTATTACAATCTGAGCTAGACTTGGCTATCAAAATGCTTAAAATATGTAAAGTGACAGGACCAGATGGCTTTTCAGGGGGATTTTACAAGCTACTTAGACCTCAATTCTCTTCCTTTCTTCTGAAACTATTGAACAAGATTTTGACTACAGGTATTCTGCCAGACTGCCCCTTTTACCGAAACCAGGAGACGACCTGCACCTACCTACCTCATACAAGCCGATTTCACTTTTAAATGTGGACTTTAACCACCTCAGCTCCCCTAGCTTAAACCCCCTTAATGACCAGACCACTTTTTACACTTCGGCACTACACTACTTTCACCGTTTATTGCTTGGTCATGCAACTTACCATCCAAATGAATTTTACCTCCTTTTCTTCTCACTAATAGAGCTTTCATTTGGTGGTATTTCATTGCTGCTGACATTTTTACTTTTTTTGTTATTAATCGAAATTTAACGAAATTTTTGCAAAAAAATGACATTTTTCACCTTCAGTTGCAAAATTTTTTTAAAAAAACGACATCCATATATAAATTTTTCACTAAATTTATTGTTCTACATGTCTTTGATAAAAAAAAATGTTTGGGTAAAAAAAAAAATTGTTTGGGTAAAAGTTATAGCATTTACAAACTATGGTACAAAAATGTGAATTTCCGCATTTTGAAGCAGCTCTGACTTTCTGAGCACCTGTCATGTTTCCTGAGGTTCTACAATGCCCAGACAGTAGAAACACCCCACAAATGACCCCATTTCGGAAAGTAGACACCCTAAGGTATTCGCTGATGGGCATAGTGAGTTCATAGAACTTTTTATTTTTTGTCACAAGTTAGCGGAAAATGATTATGTTTTTATTTATTTTTTCCTTACAAAGTCTCATATTCCACTAACTTGTGACAAAAAATAAAAAGTTCCATGAACTCACTATGCCCATCATGAAATACTTTGGGGTGTCTTCTTTCCAAAATGGGGTCACACGTGGGGTAGTTATACTGCCCTGGCATTTTAGGGGCCCATATGTGTGAGAAGTAGTTTGAAATAAAAATGTGTAAAAAATGGCCTGTGAAATCCGAAAGGTGCTCTTTGGAATATGTGCCCCTTTGCCCACCTTGGCAGCAAAAAAGTGTGACACATCTGGTATCGCCGTACTCAGGAGAAGTTGGGGAATGTGTTTTGGGGTGTCATTTTACATATACCCATGCTGGGTGAGAGAAATATCTCGGCAAAAGACAACTTTTCCCATTTGTTTATACAAAGTTGGCATTTGACCAAGATATTTATCTCACCCAGCATGGGTATATGTAAAATGACACCCCAAAACACATTCCCCAACTTCTCCTGAGTACGGCGATACCACATGTGTGACACTTTTTTGCAGCCTAGATGCGAAAAGGGGCCCACATTCCTTTTAGTAGGGCATTTTTAGACATTTGGATCCTAGACTTCTTCTCACGCTTTAGGGCCCCTAAAAAGCCAGGGCAGTATAAATACCCCACATGTGACCCCACTTTGGAAAGAAGACACTTCAAGGTATACAATGAGGGGCATGGCGAGTTCATAGAAATATTTTTTTTTTGGCATAAGTTAGCGGAATTTATTTTATTTTATTTTTTCTCTCACAAAGTCTCACTTTCCGCTAACTTGGGACAAAAATTTCAATCTTTCATGGACTCAATATGCCCCTCAGTGAATACCTTGGGGTGTCTTTCCAAAATGGGGTCAGTTGTGGGGTGTTTGTACTGCCCTGGCATTTGAGGGTCTCCGCAATCATTACATGTATGGCCAGCATTAGGAGTTTCTGCTATTCTCCTTATATTGAGCATACAGGTAATGAGATTTTTTTTTTCCGTTCAGCCTCTGGGCTGAAAGAAAAAATGAACGGCGCAGATTTCTTCATTCGCATCGATCAATGTGGATGAAAAAATCTCTGCCAAAAAAAAAAAAAAGGAGGGGAAAGGCGTCTGCCAGGACATAGGGGCTCCGCCCAACATCCATACCCACTTAGCTCGTATGCCCTGGCAAACCCGATTTCTCCATTCACATCAATCGATGTGGATGAATAAATCATTGCCAGGATTTTTTTTTTTATATACAAAGTGTTTGCCAAAGCATATGAACACCGCCGTCTCCTCAGCTCATATGCCTCGGCAAACGTATCTGTTACTGCAGAGGAGAAATCCCGTCTTGCAGCGCCGCATACACCGACTTGCGTGTAATCTGACAGCAGCGCAATGCTTCTGTCAGAATGCACATCAGTGCTGCAGCTGGTTGATCGGTTGGTCCACCTGGAAGGTAAAAAAACAAAAAACAAAAAAAAAAGGCTGCAACGCAATAAATTTTATGAACTTTATAATAACATTTGAACAGAACATATAAACTTTATTTAACTTTTTGAACTGAACGTTAACTTTTTTGCTTACTGGTGATTTTTTTTTTTTTACCTTTATAGGACAAACCTCTCCTTCCCCATTGGACAATGTGCAAAGCGCAAATCGCCCAAAGATGTGGCGAAGTACATTATGCACTTTGTCCCAGGTGAAAGGAGAGGTTTGCAGCAGCTGTGTGTGAATGGTCTATGCAGATATTTTGCTCAGGGGTATACAAATCTGCAAATTTCTGGTTGAAGTGGTCTATGAGGGGCCGAATTTTGTGGAGCCGGTCAAAAGCTGGGTGGCCTCTGGGACGGGAGGTGGTGTTGTCGCTAAAGTGCAGGAAACGCAGGATGGTCTCAAATCGTGTCCTGGACATAGCAGAAGAGAACATGGGCATGTGATGAATTGGGTTCGTGGACCAATATGACCGCAATTCATGCTTTTTAGTTAGACCCATGTTGAGGAGAAGGCCCAGAAAAATGTAAATTTCAAAACTTGGACGGGTTTCCACCGGAAAGGCTGGGCATAATAGCTTCCCAGGTTGGCGGCTATAAATTGAGTGGCATACCGATTATGTCCAACTGCCACGACTATGTCCAAGAGCTCCGCAGTCAAGAACAGCTAAAAAAATCCCAGTGCCGACCCGATCTGAGCTGTCTCAACCCGAACTCCAGACTGGGCGGTGAAAGGGGGAACTACAGGTGCGGCTGAAGTTGGGGACTGCCAATCAGGGTTTGCCAGCACCTCAGGGACTCTAGGGGCTCTACGGGCACGTCTTTGCGGTGGCTGCGATGGGGTAACTATTGCACGTGTCCCATACCAGTTTCAACTGCCCTTCTGGTGCTCGCCACTTCACCATGTTGTACGGCAGTGCTGGTACTAGGTCCAGGGAGGGCTGCGCTGCTGGTGTATGCCTCACCACGTAATCCGACAGCACCAGCCCCACTCTGCTGCTCTTGAAGCGGATCCTGCACAACCTGCGGTCTAGCGACACGGGGCCGGGTACGCCTGGTGGTATCAGGGACCTCAGCCTCCTCGTCCGAACTTTGGGTCAGAGAGCCACTGCTTTCTACAGGTTCGTATTCTGACCCGCTGGATTCATCAGATGAGGGTTCCCATTCCTCATCCGACTGGGTCAGAAGCCTGTAGGCCTCTTCAGAAGAATACCCCCTGTTTGCCATTTGGGCAACTAAATTTAGGGGTATTCCCTGAGACTACCCAAGAAAAAAAAGCAAGCCTGTCTTACAAAGGGGAGGCTAGCGAAGTACCGGAGGCCGCTGCGGTTGATAAAAAATATCAAAACTGATTTTTTTATCGCCGCAGTGCGTGTAAAGTGAATGTGCAGTGATAAAAATAAATACATTTTTGTCACTGCGGCGGGGCGGGCGTGGGTGAACGCACGTGTGGGCGAGCGATCAGGCCTGATCGGGCAAACACTGCGTTTTGGGTGGAGGGCGAACTAAAGTGACACTAATACTATTATAGATCTGACTGGGATCAGTTTTGATCACTTACAGATACTATAAAAGTACAAATGCTGATTAGCGATACGCTATTCAGCGAATCAGTGACTGCGGTGCGGTGGGCTGGGCGCTAACTGATCGCTAACTACCTAACCAAGGGACCTAAACTATCCTAAAACTATCAGTCAATACTGGTGAAAAAAAAAAGTGACAGTTTACACTGATCACTTTTTTCCTTTCACTAGTGTTTGATAGGGGCAAGAAGGGGTGATCAAGGGGTTAATTGGGGTGCAGGGGGTGATCTGGGGCTATGTGTGGTGTTTGGTGCTACTCACTGTGAAGCTGCTCCTCTGCTGGAACCAACCAACCAAAAGGACCAGCAGAGGAGCAGGCAGCCATATAACAGATCATATTTATAAATATAAGGTGTTATATGTCTTGTGATTAGTTTTATTTTTAATCACCAGCCTGCCAGCCACAATCATTGGCTGGCAGGCTGGTGACTAAATTGTTCTTTAACTTTTGCCGGCCCGCAATGCGCATGCGCGGGCCGGCTCAGACCGAAATCTCGCGTCTTGCGAGATGACGCACGGATGCGTCCAGGAGGAATGAATCGACCGCCGCCAGGACGCATCCGTGCGTTAGGCGGTCTTAAGGTAGTTAAATATCTCACCAACATTATAGCGAGTATTCTCAAATGTATTGATGGTCGATTGGCAGGGCCTTAGCTGCCGTTAAGACTAGATGTTAAGCAGTTTGGATGCAGATGAGGCCTTTCATCGGGTGTGGTAGTTATATCTGCTCAGCACACTCAAGGACTTTCCACTCAATTTTCATTACTTCCGTGTACATTTCTGTAAATCTGAAGCACTTGCCATTTTGAGGGGGGGGGGGGGGGGGTCCTTTCCTTTTGAGTGGAAAAGAAACTGCTTCACATATTTGGGGATCCAAATTCCCGCTAACCCTTTAAAGATATCTGGAAACATTCCTCCTCTTCGTCACACTTAAAGACTACTGATGAAAAGCTCCACCCTAAAGACTATAGGGCAAGGTATGGAACCACTGAATAAGTACTGGTACATTTAAATTACAAGAAACGAAATTCCTGGGAGGAGTCAACCTTTCCAATCTTAAGGTATGTAGTACTGTGGCAGTCCCACGATCTGACATAGACTGGTGTGGTGGTGGAGTACATGTCACTAACCCTATTATATAGGGTGGGCCATTTATATGGATACACCTGAATAAAATGGGAATGGTTGGTGATATTAACTTCCTGTTTGTGGCACATTGGTATATGTGAGGGGGGAAACTTTTCAAGATGGGTGTTGACCATGGCGGCCATTCTGAAGTTGGCCATTTTGAATCCAACTTTTGTTTTTTCAATAGGAAGAGGGTCATGTGACACATCAACCTTATTGGGAATTTCACAAGAAAAACAATGGTGTGCTTGGTTTTAACGTAACTTTATTCTTTCATGAGTTATTTACAAGTTTCTGACCACTTATAAAATGTGTTCAATGTGCTGCCCATTGTGTTGGATTGTCAATGCAACCCTCTTCTCCCACTGTTCACACACTGATAGCAACACCGCAGGAGAAATGCGAGCACAGGCTTTCAGTGTCCGGAGTTTCAGGTGCTGCACATCTCGTATCTTCACAGCATATGCTGAAACTACGGACACTGGAAGCCTGCGCTCGCATTTCTCCTGCGGTGTTGCTATCGGTGTGTGAAGAGTGGGAGAAGAGGGTTGCATTGACAATCCAACACAATGGGCAGCACATTGAACACATTTTATAAGTGGTCAGAAACTTGTAAATAACTCATGAAAGAATAAAGTTACGATAAAACCAATCACACCATTGTTTTTCTTGTGAAATTCCCAATACGTTTGATGTGTCACATGACCCTCCTCCTATTGAAAAAACAAACGTTGGATTCAAAATGGCCGGCTTCAAAATGGCCGCCATGGTCACCACCCATCTTGAAAAGTTTCCCCCCTCACATATACTAATGTGCCACAAACAGGAAGTTAATATCACCAACTATTCCCATTTTATTAAGGTGTATCCATATAAATGGCGCACCCTGTAGATGCTGCATTTAGTGCACCGATCCATCCGTTGGCCCTTTTGTACGTACATGATCATGAAATCCCACAATTTGTAAGAAATAAACCCCTTGCTCAGGTCCACGGTACAAGAATGGAGAGAAGCCTGAAAATTAGCCTCCCTAAAGGGAATGTGTCATCTGAAAATGACCTAATGTTTAAATCACATCTTTATGTTCAACATATTAAAAAATTCACATTGGTGGTTATTTTTTATTTTCCATCTCACTATATTGAAACAAAAACCATAAATCCTGCCACTAAGTGTAATAATTGGCGCCACTTCTTGGTCTGTGCAGATCGCTTTACTGCAGTTACCCGATCATACACAGAGGTGATATCATTACAGGCAGGATTAGAATGACAGATAAGACAGGATCCACCATTCACAATAGATGCTATCACAGCTTATCTACTCCCCTCTCTGCACAATGACCTCTACTCAGGTCACAGAGCATGCCTTAAAAACTCTCTCATAGAAGTCAATGAGTTCTTCTTCAGTTTATTGTGTCTATGGACCATGGGGCTGCCGGAAAGCAATTTTCTTCATGCTTTCTAAATGCTGGTAATAACAGCTCAGACAAGATGGCTGGCCCCATAATCATGCTCAAGATGGCTGGCCCCATAATCATGTTCAAGATGCCTCCCCCCATAATCATGTTCAAGATGGCTGCCCCCATAATCATGTTCAAGATGGCTGGCCCCATAATCATGTTCAAGATGGCTGCCCCCATAATCATGTTCAAGATGGCTGCCCCCATAATCATGTTCAAGATGGCTGCCCCCATAATCATGTTCAAGATGGCTGCCCCCATAATCATGTTCAAGATGGCTGCCCCCATAATCATGTTCAAGATGGATGGCCCCATAATCATGTTCAAGATGGCTGCCCCATAATCATGTTCAGAAATTGAATAAAAAATCTATAATCAGGAAATGATCTGTGTTAGTATCTGGTTTTAACTGGCAGAAAAAAAAATTTTAAACCCTCACCTCTCGCTTTCACTCCCATTTAATGATTATCCCGGCTTTTTTGGAGGTAGACCCCCTTGGATTTACAACCGGATCCAGCTGTTAAAACTCTTCCTTATGAGACAGCTTCCCTTTCATACCCTTGATGAATCAAATGTTTACCTACCTGCAAATAAAATGCTACATTTACTCAGTATTACGTGAAATCCCAGAAATCTCTAGGGACACGTCTCTGGACCAAAATGTGGCCTGAGCTAAACAAACCTCATTAGCCCTCATCCATCTCTATGGATTACTTAAGCCTGCTATCAGCTGGACTAATCCCCTCCCAGGTCCAGGTAAGTGGTCCACACAATTATCAACTCTTTCAGCTAAAGCTGTGTTGGAAGCCACCCTCACATCATATACAATCCTTCCACATGATGTCATTAATGATCTTCCATTGAGCAATCATCACCCACTGGTCTAAAACGAAGATGATCCCCACTGGAAATTAGACTTGCTCAAAATCTGTCATGCGAAACGTGGATATCTTTTATTGTTTATGGGAACGTCGTCAAATACAACAGGTTTGGAAAGTGTCCAAAACCATCGTCTTAAAGATTGTTCTAATACTACTGTATTATAGAGTTCTAATACTACTACTCTTACTACTACTAATACTACTGTAGAGTCATAGATTTACCACCTCCAAGAGATACCAGTGGTGGGCTCAAGAAGAAGGATCTCCATCTCTTAGTCTTATATCTAGTAAAGTGGACTATCTGTTTAGTATGGACTAGGTGGAATCATTTCTGGATAGAAATGGACAAAATAGTTTTTTTTGTGATGTCACAAGTCACGGGGATATTGCAGCCCACTACTAGGACATCCGGTATCTGAAGGTAGAACACCCATTAGGTTACCTTAGTGGCATCGTTCTCTTTTTCAGTTCCCGTTACGTATCAGTTATAGGCCGTATTCATAACCTTTATGTTAAATGCCAGATGGGAGCTCTGGAGGGGGTTATTCATTAAAATAGGTGGTATAGTTCTCCTCAAGAAGACCATTCCTATGTATAAATAATATGTATGCCTGTCACATACTATGTATATACAGTATATATATGCAGCACGCCAGACCTGCAGGGTATTGCGATAGTGAGGTCACGGTTATGGGCAATCGAGGGTTACTCACTTTTTAGAGGGGAACCCTGGGCAGGCATGCAGCAGTGAAGGAGAGGTAGACACTAGTTCCTCTGGGGCACACTCTGGATGTAGGGACCAGGCCTGATGGTGGATGAGGTGCCCTGGATGTTGCAGGTATTTTGAGTGCCTGAGGCAAGGTCCCTTTAAGGATCGTGACGCCAGTGCCTGTAACGGTGGCACACCGATTTGTAGGAGTAGTAATAGAGTACACAGATGGTAAACCAAACGTTGCTTTACTTTAGAAGAACAGTCCAACTTTGTACAGACAGTTACAGTTGATAATGATGCAGTCCCTTGAATCATATCATTCACAAGCAGGTTTACTTCTCTATATGGCAGGTATAATCTTGCAAGATACTTGGAGGATAAACAGTTAATGCTTCACAGTCAATGCTGCTCTATCCCCTCAGCTATTCTAGCTGGCTGGATCCCAAGGCCCGGATGCCTAAATGCTGGCTTTAATCCTTGGTAATAAATCCTTCCTCCCGTAATTGACCCTTGCTTCTATCTTGTAGTACCTTCTGCCCATCAGCTTACCTTATCTGAGCTGGTTGTACTGTTCCTGTTGTGAGGGAAGCTGCAGGTTTCTCCCAGGAGGTTCATCCCTACTACTGGGGTTACTTCTTCTGTGCTTGTTGGATTAATGGTCTCCAGGCAGGCTGTACTCCTTCACTAGCCTGCTGGTGGCAACTAGAAGCCTGGACTATCTAGCTGCATGTCAGGAGGAGGCCCTCAGCATATCCCGGGCTGGTGCCTTCTCACTTCTGTCTCCACAGACTCCTGACTATGACCTAACCCCTCCCTGTCTGGGCCTGGACATTTATACTAGGGGCTCCCTATCTCCCTCTAGTGTCTGGGATGTCTAACTACACCCAACTAGGCCTGCTATGGATGTAACAAGGGAATCATACAAATGGAAAAACACACAGAAAATACATTACAATGCATAGTTAAATATAATATCACTGTCCCTTGTGAGCAGAAGAAACACATGACCCAATTGACCCTTGTGTAGTGCCCACCCCTACCTAGTGGGAGACTACATACCCCCATGCTATGACGTTGCCCGTCCTCGGCACAACATAAAGGGGCCCTGCTCAGCTGGATACTGCACCTGAAAGAGAAAAATAATGCAAAGCAGGAAAATACATCTACATTTGCAAAATACATTATATGTATACATCAGGCAGTTCCACTGGCTAAGGAGCAAGTTACAGTGAAAAGGGGCGTCGTTCTCTTCTCTCAGGATAATGATAAGGGAACAGGGGCGCTGACCTGGTGCAGCGTATCAAGGATACCAGGATTAGTCCATTATAGAATTTTAAATGAAAATTGTCCATAATAAAACAGTAGTAGTCCTTAGAAAAATATAAAACAGTTATAAGTTCTTGGAGGCTCAAAGAATAGAAATTGAGTCCGTACCCAGGTTTCCTTCTTGTAATTTGTTCAGTGCAAGTGTTAAGTGTAACCATTCACCCACAGCAGTGCCAATAGGGCAGGATCACAGAGGCCCATATACGTTAGAGTCATTTCTGGACACATTTCTTTTAAAGTAGCAAAATCTCAGAGGCCCACATACGTTAGAGTCATCTCTGGGCACATTCCCTTTAAATTTAAGTTGCATAATAAAAGTCACAGCACATAAAAGTAGTCCACATTATTTAAAATGGCATATAAAATCAAGTGCTGCAAGATCCTTTAATCAACCTGAAAAGGGGGTTAAAGGGTAATAGTGCAAACAACAAAAATAGGCACAACTGGGTTTTTTAGCTCTGAGAGCGCAGGCAGGAGGTCCTGTAAACAATATGGCCTTGCTACATTTGGCATTTCAGTGGCCAACCACTACCACTGAGCCGTGGGTAAATGGCAGCAGCAACAGAGGGCCAAAACAACAAAGGACTCCTGTCCTGAAAGGGTTAATCCACTTTACTAGGGTCCCTTGGCAAAAGTAATCAAATCAATGGCCTAGCAGGCCAATTCACAGGGGCATGTCAAATCCACTTGGCATCACAGTGGTGCTCCCTGGCTCCATTTGTAGATTGGGCCTGTAGTGAGCGTCAACAGGCGGATGTGCCCACAACACAGTATTGGGGGGCAACTGCAGCATGAAAGGACCCCTAATAGGTATTGGCCCCATAGGCCTAGGGGTGATCACGGTTGCTGACCGCACCGGTGCAGGCATGACAATTGCGGGCTGCTGCGCTGGCCTGGGTACCGCTGCTGCAAGCGGTCCGGTGGGTTCCTGGACAACTGGCTCTGCGTGTCAGTGCACAGCATAGAAGGGCCTCACCGCAGGTGCTGACACTAAAGGTGGCCGGCTGGCGAGGACAGGTACTCTCACCTCAGACCCGGAGACGTCCGAGTCCTTTTTCCTTCTGGTTAGGTGGAGTCTGGATCCTGGCGGAGGCAATCTTGCGCAGCTCACGTAACTGCTTCTCCAGCCGCACAATCTGGTCGTCTAGGCTTTTAGTCTCAGGATCGCTGTCCTCCGCTGTCGCCGCCGGCACTTGCGAAGTAGATGGCGCATCCTGCACAGCCGCTGCAGGTTCAGGTGAGGCGTCCGCTCTCTTTCCTTTTAGGATATTGTCCAGGGCAGCATGGAATCTTTCCATATCTTCTAATTCTCGGATAGTCTTCTCCTTGCGAGGCAGCTCAGGTGAGGGCCATGGGCTCACCCTCTTTTCCACTACTGTAGGTTGCCAAAAAACATTGGGGCCAATAAAGGAGCCCCGCTCTTGAAAGGCATGATGGGTCGGTTCTGGAGAGCGCGCTGGTTCATGCTCGCAGCCAGTATAGTCCTCATCGATTTCCCAGTCCTCCGATTTCTTTCTTGGACGGGACACAGCAGTGGCATAGGGGCCTCGCAGGCCCTCGGCAGGGGTGAACTCCACTTCCTCTCCCTCGCGGAGGTTATGCAGGTGTTCTGGGAGGTAGCTCCGCTTGACGGACCTCCGATTAACATACAAGTCTCTGCCGGTAGTATAGTCCTTAATAAAGCCGAAGTCTCGATCCTTGTCGAATGCCACAACCAACCCCATTCTCCTTTCCAGGCGGGGTTGGGTGTCAGTGTGGCGCTCATGAACGGTCTTTGCCAGTTCTTCATAGTAGATCTTAGTCTTGGTAGTTTTCTTGATTGCGGCCTCCCGTATCTCTGCCATTAATGCTGACCACTTAAACGAGGGCTGGAAAAAGTCTCTCCTAGTAGGTCTCAGGTTGCGTCCTCGGTGGCGGGCAGGTGGGTCTCTCCGGTCCCGGAGAGTAGGCCGGTGGAGCGTCCTCTTGCTCTACACCAATAAAGTCAATTTTCAGAAGGTCAGGCGCAGACATCCCAGCAGAGCAGTCTTCACTCTTCAACATGCTCGATCCTTCTCTGGAGAGCGACAGGGTGGCGCCAACAATTGCAGACAGATCCTCCCATTGGCTCTGGGAGGCCGCCCCCCAGGTACTCCAGCATGGGGGAGGCGGAGTCCATTTCTGCAGACATGCAAATGTCCAGACAGGGCGGTGGCGCGGACATATAGCCTTTCCCGCACATTTCAGCAGAAGGCGCCAATTTTTACCGCCAATTTAGTATGAAGATGACGCAGCAATCACATCCAGTCAGGTTAAGCGGCCATCTTTGAGCAAAATCGCTGTCTATTCACTGTCAGCAAGCGGTGGCTTAAGCAAACGGCAAACAGTCCATACAATATAATCTTCACACCGCTAATTATTACAGTTCACTTTGGCCAAGCAATTTTCAATAAAACAATTAGGGCTTGGTCACTTTAATGGCAAATAACGGCACACAGTTTTTGTATCCGCAATGGCACAGGAATGATCGTATCCTGTTCGTGACGCCAATTTATGCAGCACGCCAGACCTGCAGGGTATTGTGATAGTGAGGTCACGGTTATGGGCAATCGAGGGTTACTCACTTTTTAGAGGGGAACCCTGGGCAGGCATGCGGCAGTGAAGGAGAGGTAGACACTAGTTCCTCTGGGGCACACTCTGGATGTAGGGACCAGGCCTGATGGTGGATGAGGTGCCCTGGATGTTGCAGGTATTTTGAGTGCCTGAGGCAAGGTCCCTTTAAGGATCGTGACGCCAGTGCCTGTAACGGTGGCACACCGATTTGTAGGAGTAGTAATAGAGTACACAGATGGTCAACCAAACATTGCTTTACTTTGGAAGAACAGTCCAACTTTGTACAGACAGTTACAGTTGATAATGATGCAGTCCCTTATAGCACAAATGCACAGCAGGTTCACTTTACAACATGGCAGGCATAAATCTTTCAAGATACTTGGAGGGTAAACAGTTAATGCTTCGCAGAACTATGCTGCACTATCCCCTCAGCTATTCTAGCTGGCTGGATCCCAAGGCCCAGATGCCTAATTGCTGGCTTGAATCCTTGGTATATAAATCTTCCTCCAGTATTGACTCTTGCTTTATATTTAAGTACCTCTGCCCCTCAGCTTACTTCTTTGAGCTGGGTGTCCTCTCTGCTGGGTTTGAAGGTGGCTGCAGGTTGCTCCCAGGAGGTCTACTCCTACTACTGGGGTGTCTCATCTGTGTTGGCTGGATTACTGGTCTCCAGGCAGGCTGTACTCCTTCTAGCCTCCTGGTGGCAACTAGAAGCCTGGACTATCTAGCTGCATGTCAGGAGGAGGCTCTCAGCATATCCCGGGCTGGTGCCTTCTCACTTCTGTCTCCACAGACTCCTATGAGCTAACCCCTCCCTGTCTGGGACTGGACATTTATACCAGGGGCTCCCTATCTCCCTCTAGTGTCTGGGATGTCTAACTACACCCAACTAGGCCTGCTATGGATGTAACAGGGGAACCATACAAATGCAAAAACACACAGAAAATACATTACAATGCATGGATAAATATAATATCACTGTCCCTAGTGAGCAGAAGTAACACGTGACCCAATTGACCCTTGTGCAGTGCCCACTCCTACCTAGTGGGACACTACATATATATGTACAGTAATGGATCGTGTACTTGTGGTGGGGTCAGCAATGACAGACTCTGAGACTTTGGAGGTTAAAAGTCCAAGTGGTGCTTTATTTTCTACTTGGCACAGTGCTCCTCATGGCATCCAAGTCATCCATTATTTGAGTGAATCCACAGCACATAAAGCATAACAACAAAACTTCAAAATAAACCCCTGCCCATCTGGGCATAACACAGAGACACGTCTCTCATCTAAGTTTTCCACTTATCAGGAGGATTTGGCTTTGCACAGCCTCCCAGTCAGAAAGCCAGCAGACTCTGACCCCAACTGACGCTCTGAGGCCTGCATTTATTCCCCAGTAACGTTCCCAGTTGCAAAAATGGTAATCTTACCTTAAATACTTTACTACTTTGGCAAACTGTGTCACTAGAACAGATCTGACTTGAGACTTCTCAGGGCATTATGTAAATACCCCCTGGTCTTTACCCTTATTCAGGGTTCTGGACTCTGCAGGGGAACCACCAGGCAGAGTCTCTGTTCAAGTGACCCACAGGGGTCAAAAGACACCTACAGAAGCACCATGGGAACAATCAAAACCATACGCTAGGGACAGGCATTGGTCAGAGCAGGCAGAGTTGGTGTGAGCTGATAAACGTCCCAAGGTCAGGGTGGGCAGCTCAGGGTCAGAACAGAATACTCAGGGCACAGTACTCAGAGAAGCCTCAAGTCAGTACATGATAATCTTCTCCAGCCAATTTCTGTTCACCCAGGAGTACTCAGGGCACCTTCTCTGTGGGAGGGTGTCTGAGCAATTGGCCCTTAAAGGGAACCCGTCATCAACTTTATGCTGACCGTACTGAGGGCAGCATAAAATAGTGACAGACATGCTGATTTCAGCGGTGTGTCACTCATGAGCTAAAAGTAAGTGGTTTCCAAGAACCAGCATCATAACCATTACAGCCCGGGCCTTGAAAAGAGTCAAATCTACCTGAGAAAAGTCATGGATATTCATGAATTCCTGCTCTCCCGCCCATCTGCTGGTGACTGACAGTCTTCTACCTAGTTTTCTCCCTTTCTATCTAGGAGAGAACTGCCAATCATCAGCAGATGGGTGAGAGAGCAGGAGATTTGACTCTTTTCAAGGCCTGGGCAGCAATCGTTATGATGTTGGTTCTCAGCAACCACTTACTTTTAGCTGATGTGTGACACACCACTGAAATCAGCATTTCTATCACTACTTCTGTGACAGATGTCAGGAGATCAAGGAGACTGGCGGAGCGTGGAGGAATCTAACAGCCTCTTTGATTACTTTTTATTCAGTGTTTGTTTGTGACCTCATCCCCTATTTCAGGTGTAGCTTAGTACTCATTACTCTACCCTATTTAGTGTTGCCCCACCCTTCTGACTGTGCGGTAGATAGCTTCAATTGGGTTGGGCAGAGCTGTCGTGAGGTTGTCTCTGGTGTTCCTGCTCGTCCATCACTACAGAAGTTAAGGGTCGCTTTTGTTTGTGTTTTGTTTTCCTTTCTTTGCCTTTTGTTACTAGGCCTCAGGGGGACACCTGTTCCTTCATTGGGGAAGGAACTGGTTGCCTCAGCCCTGACAATATTCTTAGGGCTCTCTAGGGTCTCCAGGTATGGGCAGTTCTACCTTCAAGGGGTGCCCATACGGTTAGGAGTCAGGGCCACGAGTAGGGTTACTAGGATATGACCTTTTCCTTTCCATAGCGTTGAGGCCTAGTGGCTTTCCCTTTCCCTCCTGGTTGTTAGTTTAGTGTTTCCTCCTATACCTCATCCGTGACATTATCTACCGCCTAAAAAAAACCCCATTTTGTTCGGGTAAGTGCAGCTATAAATCCTATGTCTGCACTGGTCGAACAGCTGCAGGGACTGTCTTTGGGGTTATCTGACCTCCGCAAGACATCTTACAGATTCAGAAACAGGCGGCTGGTTCTGATGGTGGGTACCAGGCCTGCCCTGAACCTAAGGTTGCCCTCCCGGACAGATTTTCTGGGGGTAGTGACAATTTCATTCAGTTCAGGGAATCATGTAAGTTGTACTTTAAGCTGCATCCATACTCTTCTGGGGATGAGTGTCAACGTGTGGGTATGATCATTTCTTTGCTTAAAGATGATGCACATGCTTTATCTCTGCCGACCGGATCACAGTCCCTCCATTTGGAAGATGAATTTTTTAGAGCCTTGGGTCTTATTTATGATGACCCGGATCAGATCTCTCAGGCTGAGACCAAGTTATGTGGTTTACGGCAGGGAGAACGTTCTGCGGAAAGCTATTGCTCTGAATTTAGGAGATGGGCTGCGGATACAAAGTGGAATGATCCTGCTCTCCGTGGCCAGTTCTGTCAGGGTCTATCTGAGAGGCTGCAGGACGCGTTGGCCTTTCATAAAAAACTTGAGTCATTGGAAGCAGCCATGATTCTTGCTGTACATCTGGATAGACGCCTGAGGGAGAGATATAAGGGTCACCCTCAGGATGTACTGTCAAATAAGGTGGCGGCTTTCTTTGACACTTATGATAAAGAGACGCCTGTGGTTACGTCTTGTGAGGAGCCTATGCAGTTGGGGGGAGCTACTCCTGGGACTGCTGGTAAGAGCTCTGGTTATATGAAGGGAGTCTGTTTTTGTTGTGGGAAAAAGGGACATTTCGTGGATATTTGTCCGTACATTCAGCGTCAAGGTATAAACAAACCCCCAAAAAATCGCTTAATCCCCAAATTGATATTGGTGGTGTGGGTGGGGAGCCAGAAAACTTACTTTTGTCATTTACTGGTAATGCCCGATTTCTCCTGGAGGTGGCGCTAGAGTCCAAAACTGTGGAAATCAAGATATTTATCGACAGTAGGGCTGGGGTTAACCTGATTGATGGACAGTTTGTTCGTATTCATGGGTTGACTACTAGTGCATTAGAGAAGTATTTCTGTCTTTGCAATTGATTCAGCACCTCTTACCCAAAAATGCCTGTCATAGGTGGTGAATGACATCCATTTAAGAGTGGGTGATTTCCATCAGGAAGCCATTTCATGTTTTGTGCATGGTCTGCCTGCTCCGATGGTTTTGGGCTTACCATATTGGAGTGAATTTTGCATAGACAACTGTCTAAATACATAGTTCTCTGTGGTTACCACTAAAACTGTACCCGTGTTTATTTCCAAATTTTCTGATGTATTTTATAAGAGTAGTACCTAGGAGTTACCTCCACATCGGGAGTATGATTGTCCCGTCAATATTATTCCCGGAGCTAAACTGCCCAAATCTCGGTTGTATAATCTTTCGAAACCCGAAAGAAAAACCATGCGAGAGTATATCATCGAGAGTTTGACGAAGGGACATATCAGACCATTTGGCTAAAGTCTCAGTTTTTAACATCAGCCTGAGAGATTAGCCAATGTTGTCAGTTGCATATCATTGTGGTGCACCTTTTGCAGCAATTTATGTATTTGTATATTTTCATCCACACACTACTCCATCTTGTGTAGGATGCCTTTGTAGTGCATGTGGTCCGCTGCCGACATCCTCCATTGTATGCATTTTTTGCTGGAGATTGCCGCTAGCAACGGATCACATGCGGTGGATTTGCTCCCCCGGTTATAAACACGCCAGTGTTTGGGTTTTTTGAGCATTTCCTCCCATTTAGGCCACTTTATTTTAGTGATTTTTCTTTATATGTATGGAATGTGCCATTGCGAAATGCTGGTAACATTCTAGTGCACCTGGTAGCCTGTGTCACATGGCCTGTTATAGGTGGGGCTTTCAGCCCTATCCCTTCTTCCACTGCATGAGTAATCTCACTATGGAGGTATGTGGGAGCTTGGCTGTGAGCTAGATCTTAGCACCATTCAGACTGTGTTCGCACACCATAGGGCTCTGTTGTGTTCCTGACTGGAATACATTGGCTAAACTCTCAGTTTTTAACATCAGCCTGAGCGATTAGCCAGTATTGTCAGTTGTATATCATTGTGGTGCACCTTTTGCAGCGATTTTTGACATATCAGACCATCCAAATTCCCAGTGGCTGCTGGGTTTTTGTTTGTAAAAAAAAAAAAAGGGATGGGACCCTTAGGCCATGTCTGGACTTCCGCAAGCTCAACCGTATTACCGTCCGTGATCCTTACCCCCTTCCTTTAATTCTGGATTTGTTTAATCAGATTGTCGGTGCCAATGCAGTCTTTGGGCTTGGACTCCCATATTGTTAAATGGATTAGGCAGTGGCTGAGGGACAGACAACAGAGGGTTGTAGTCAATGGAGTATATTCAGACCAGGGTCTTGTTACCAGTGGGGACCTCAGGGATCTGTTCTGGGACCCATATTGTATCATATCTTTATCAGCGACATTGCAGAAGGCCTCGATGGTAAGGTGTGTCTTTTTGCTGATGACACAAAGATTTGTAACAGGGTTGATGTTCCTGGAGGGATACACCAAATGGAAAAGTATTTAGGAAAACTAGAGGAATGGTCAAAAATCTGGCAACTAAAATGTAATGTTGATAAGTGCAAGATAATGCACCTGGGGCGTAAAAACCCAAGAGCAGAATATACAATCAGTGATACAGTCCTAACCTCAGTATCTGAGGAAAGGGATTTAGGGGTCATTATTTCAGAAGACTTAAAGGTAGGCAGACCATGTCATAGAGCAGCAGGAGATGCTAGCAGAATGCTGGGGTGTATAGGGAGAGGCATTACCAGTAGACAGAGGGAGGCGCTCATGCCGGTCTACAGACCACTAGTGAGACCTCATCTGGAGTATTGTGCGCAGTACAGAAGGATATTGATACTTTGGAGAGAGTTCAGAGAAGAGCTACTAAACTGGTACATGGATTGCAGGATAAAACTTACCAGGAAAGATTAAAGGACCTTAACATGTAGAGCTTGGAAGAAAGACGAGACAGAGGGGAGATGAGAGAGACTGCTAAATACATAAAGGGAATCAACAACGGAAAAGAGGAGAGAAGATTTTCAAGAAGGAAAACTGCTGCAAGAGGACATAGCTTAAAATTAGAGGGGCAAAGGGTTAACAGTAATATCAGGAAGTATTACTTTACTGAGAGTAGTGGATGCAGGGAATAGCCTTCCTGCAGAAGTGGTAGCTGCAAATACAGTGGAGGAGATTAAGCATGCATGGGATAGGCATAAGGCCATCCTTCATATAAGATAGGGCCGGGGGCTATCCATAGTATTCAGTATATTGGGCAGACTAGATGGGCCAAATGGTTCTTATCTGCTGACACATTCTAGGTTTCTATGTAATGTGTTCTCTAAATTGGATCTGAGGGGGGCATATAATTTTGTAAGGATCAAGGAGGGGGACGAATGGAAGACAGCTTTAAAACCCCTGAGGAACATTTTGAGAATCTGGTCATGCCCTTTGGGTTAACCAATGCTCCAGCAGTTTTTCAACACTTTGTCAATGACATCTTTCATCATCTGGTGGGGAGATATGTTGTTGTATATCTGGATGACATACTAATTTATTCTCCAGACATGGAGACTCATCAGGATCATGTGAGACAGGTGTTACAGATCCTAAGGGAAAATAAGTTGGATGCTAAGATGGAAAAGTGTGTATTTGCAGTTCACGAAGTGTAATTCCTGGGTTATCTGCTTTCATCCTCAGGTTTTCGTATGAATCCCGAGAAATTCTGTGCCATGTTGGACTGGGATCAACCCGAAAATCTGAAAGCACTTATGCTGTTTTTGGAGTTCACCAACTACTACCGTAAATTCTTCTTGAACTATTCTACTGTGGTTAAACAGACATGACTAGGAAAGGTGCTGATGTCGCTGTTTGGTCTGATGCGGCATTTTCTGCAGTGAAGGAATGTTTTTACTTCAGCCCCTATTCTGGTGCAACCGGACGTGTCACAGCCATTCATGGTAGAGGTTGACGCATCCGAGGTAGGGGTAGGAGCAATATTGTCGCAGGGTCCTTCTCCTAGTAAATGGCGCCCATGTGCTTTTTTTCTCCAAAAAACTCTCCACTGCTGAAAGAAATTATGACGTGGGAAATAGGGAATTGCTGGCCATTAAGTTGGCTTTTGAGGAATGGCGCCATTGGTTGGAAGGAGCAATTCATCCTATTATGGTGATTACTGATCATAAGAATCTGGCTTACCTGGAGTTGGCTAAACAACTGAACCCAAGGCAGGCCAGATGGTCACAGTTTTTCACCAGATTTAACTTCATTGTCACCTACCGCCCTGGGGGTAAGAACGTCAATGCTTTGTCACGCAGCTTTCCTGGGGGGGAAGGATGAATTTAAAGAAGATAGTCCTATTTTGTCTGAAGTGGTAGTCATATCTGCCCTATATCCTGATCTTGAGGCAAAAGTGTTAGAGCCTGTACATCTGATAATACTAGTACCACAAAGATAGTGCCCCAATACCGTGCCCGCTGTGCTCGTCAATACTATACTGCAGAAACTGTACATCTGATAATACTAGTACCACACAGATAGTGCCCCAATACTGTGCCCGCTGTGCTCTCCAATACTGTACTGCAGAAACTGTACATCTGATAATACTAGTACCACACAGATAGTGCCCCAATACTGTGCCCGCTGTGCTCCCCAATACTATACTGCAGAAACTGTACATCTGATAATACTAGTACCACACAGATAGTGCCCCCAATACTGTGCCCGCTGTGCTCTCCAATACTATACTGCAGAAACAGATAAACCCCTGATAATACTAGTACCACACAGATAGTGCCCCAATACTGTGCCCGCTGTGCTCTCCAATACTGTACTGCAGAAACAGATAAACTCCTGATAATACTAGTACCACACAGATAGTGCCCCAATACTGTGCCCGCTGTGCTCCCCAATACTATACTGCAGAAACAGATAAACCCCTGATAATACTAGTACCACACAGATAGTGCCCCAATACTGTGCCCGCTGTGCTCTCCAATACTGTACTGCAGAAACTGTACATCTGATAATACTAGTACCACACAGATAGTGCCCCAATACTGTGCCCGCTGTGCTCCCTAATACTGTACTGCAGAAACTGTACATCTGATAATACTAGTACCACACAGATAGTGCCCCAATACTGTGCCCGCTGTGCTCTCCAATACTATACTGCAGAAACAGATAAACCCCTGATAATACTAGTACCACACAGATAGTGCCCCAATACCGTGCCCGCTGTGCTCGTCAATACTATACTGCAGAAACAGATAAACCCCTGATAATACTAGTACCACGCAGATAGTGCCCCCAATACTGTGCCCGCTGTGCTCTCCAATACTATACTGCAGAAACAGATAAACCCCTGATAATACTAGTACCACACAGATAGTGCCCCCAATACTGTGCCCGCTGTGCTCTCCAATACTATACTGCAGAAACAGATAAACCCCTGATAATACTAGTACCACACAGATAGTGCCCCAATACTGTGCCCGCTGTGCTCCCCAATACTGTACTGCAGAAACAGATAAACCGCTGATAATACTAGTACCACACAGATAGTGCCCCCAATACTGTGCCCGCTGTGCTCGCCAATACTATGCTGCAGAAACAGATAAACCCCTGATAATACTAGTACCACACAGATAGTGCCCCCAATACTGTGCCCGCTGTGCTCCCTTATACTATGCTGCAGAAACAGATAAACCCCTAATAATACTAGTACCACACAGATAGTGCCCCAATACTGTGCCCGCTGTGCTCGTCAATACTATACTGCAGAAACAGATAAACCCCTGATAATACTAGTACCACACAGATAGTGCCCCAATACTGTGCCCGCTGTGCTCGTCAATACTATGCTGCAGAAACACATAAACCGCTGATAATACTAGTACCACACAGATAGTGCCCCAATACTGTGCCCGCTGTGCTCGTCAATACTATGCTGCAGAAACAGATAAACCCCTGATAATACTAGTACCACGCAGATAGTGCCCCCAATACTGTGCCCCAATACTATACTGCAGCAAAAGTCCCCTGAAAATACTAGTACCACACAGATCGTGACCCTTCAATAATTATTGGCACACAACGCCCTAAAAAATACCCGCACCCAGCATATAATGCCCCTGACACTTATAGTGCTGTAAACATAGTGTCCTCCAAAAATAATTGAGCTAAGCTCATACTGTGCCAGTGTGCCCTCCACAGTAACAGCGATCCCAAAAGTCCCACCAATAGTAATAATTCTCTGCCAGAGTGCTCTATGTGGTAACAGTGCACCCAATAGTAATAATGCCCCCTATAAGGTGTGCCAGTACAAAAATACCCCCTTATAACCCAGTACGGAAAATGATCCTCTTTTAGTGCCTCCAGTGGAATGAATGTCCCCATAGAGTCCCATAGCCCCGCATTGGTTCCTGCTAGGCCCTACCCATTAACCCTCTCTTTACTTCCTAAAACAACATTCACATATTGCCCACTCCATAATCTATCTAAAACAACATATACCTTTGTCTGTCACATTACCATGCTGTAGGAGATTCTGCCTTCTTTATTCGGGTGCATATTCATGCTTTTGTTTTCCCATGAGGTCTCGGCGTCCCCGCATGCCTACTGCGCCTGCGCGACATCGTCACTTCCGCCCTTCCATGCGTACTTCCGCCAGGCTATGCCCAGCTTTCGAATCATGTGATTCTGTCGCTCTGGTGACGTTTTGTCATGTGATCGTACATCGATCATTTATCTAGGTATCATTAGATGCTAAGGCTCAGTTACCCTAGATATTTAAACATTATAAGCAGGACGAGACCCGTGGTTACATGGTGCGGGCCGTCTGGTGCACATCAAGTACAAACCGATGTTTTATCAAACTATCAGCTATACCATTTCACTACTATTCAATTACTATTAGGAGGCTGCAGCTATCGGGTCCATTGTTACATCCCTAATGCATCAGCATTTTCTTGTTACATCTCCGACACTTCAGAATGAATCGCATGGCGTTCTATTCACAGGTTATTCTTGCAGGTTTGCCATCATTCATCCAGTGGCTGGTGTATAGAGCTAGCGTTCTAGGGGTAGTTAGCCCCTAGTCCACCTGCTCATCCAGTCCCATACTGTCATTCATTCTATAGGAAAGTTCTAATGGGAGCACGCAGGGTAGCCCTTCCTTACGGGGAGTCGCCCTCATCCTCTCATGACTTCCTAATATTTTATGGCTAATCCTGCTACATCTTTAATAGCCTCCAGCGCCATTTCACTCAATTATTCTTACAGAGAAATTCTCAAATTGTAGGATATCTAGGACTGGATCCTTCTAGCTGCAGTCTCAAAAAACATCCCAAAAGACGTTTTATATATGGTGCAAACCTTGACAGACCCACATCACCACCAGAGGACCCGTTCAACTATTCCCCATGTTTCCTTATCAACTATAGGCCTTTCATTTAGAGGCATCGTGAGCGTCAAGAGGCGGCTCTCCCACAGCATGTATGTTGACACCATCTATGGACAAAAGAAAAGGTTTTATTAAATGAACTTTTACCATAAAAATGGAGATATAGGCAAATAAAAAGAAAAAAGGAGTTAGATATTGTACATATATATGCATACATAAAAACGGCTATTCAGCCTAATGTCTTTTACGCACAACCCAGTAGAGAGTCAGAAAAGGGAACCGACCTTGAATTCCCTATTCAGGCCCTTCGGCTCCATTGTCTCCAACTCATAAATCCATCTTAGCTCTTTTTGTTTTAACAGCTTCTCCCTATCTCCACCCCTCCTTAAAGTTGGAACATTATCAATGATCCTGTATCTCAATTGAGAGACATTATGTCTATATTTCCAAAAGTGTTCAGGCACTGGTAACTCCGTTTCCTCATCACAGTCTAGACTTGGCTGATTTTTTTCTTTTTCTTTTTTCGCTAGTAGCTTGCGTATCGTGTACCGATGTTGATTTATCCTGTTCTTACAGGGCTGCGTCGTCTCGCCTATATAGAGAAGGCCACACGGACACTGCAAGCTATAAATAGCGAAATCTGTGTTACACGTGTAGTGTCCTCTAATGTCGTATTTCTTCCCCGTTCTAGGGTGGCAGAAGGAGTCACCCTTGATTAGGTTGCCGCAATTACAGCAGCCCAAGCAAGGGTAGCACCCCCTTCTGCCAACCTCTTTTTTCTTAGTTTTAACATCGGCTGATGTCAGGCTATCCTTGAGGTTTCTAGGCCTCTTGTATGACATCAGTGGGGGGGATTGAAATTCAATTACCTTAGGAAAAGAATGTGTCAATATATGCCAATTATGTCTTAATATGCCTGAGATGCGATTACTTATTTTACTATAGGTTGATACAAATGGAATCCTGCCTATTTTTCCTTCTCTCTTTGTTGTATTGACTAGTAATTCCTGTCGGTTGGTGTTTCTGGCTTTTTCCAAATGTCTATCTATCAATTTTTTGGGATATTTCCTTTCCCTAAATCTCTGTCCCATTTTTTTTAATCTATCATCTACCAGACTTTCTTCAGACACTATTCTTCTCGTTCGCAGGAACTGGCTAAACGGTAAAGATTCCACCGACCTCCTAGGGTGTGCACTATCAAAGCGCAACATGCTGTTCCTGTCCGTTGGCTTAATAAAGAGATCGGTTTCTAGTTTACCTTCCCTTACATAGACCAACGTGTCTAAAAATTGTAATGATTCCACTGAATACACCCTTGTAAATTTCAATTGATCATGCAATGGCGTTGGCGTTGGAGGCTATTAAAGATGTAGCAGGATTAGCCATAAAATATTGGGAAGTCATGAGAGGATGAGGGTGACTCCCCGTAAGGAAGGGCTACCCTACGTGCTCCCATTAGAACTTTCCTATAGAATGAATGACAGTATGGGACTGGATGAGCAGGTGGACTGGGGGCTAACTACCCCTAGAACGCTAGCTCTATACACCAGCCACTGGATAAATGATGGCAAACCTGCAAGAATAGCCTGTGAATAGAACGCCATGCGATTCATTCTGAAGTGTCGGAGATGTAACAAGAAAATGCTGATGCATTAGGGATGTAACAATGGACCCGATAGCTGCAGCCTCTTAATAGCAATTGAATAGTAGTGAAATGGTATAGCTGATAGTTTGATAAAACATCGGTTTGTACTTGATGTGCACCAGACGGCCCGCACCATGTAACCACGGGTCTCGTCCTGCTTACAATGTTTAAATATCTAGGGTAACTGAGCCTTAGCATCTAATGATACCTAGATAAATGATCGATGTACGATCACATGACAATACGTCACCAGAGCGACAGAATCACATGATTCGAAAGCAGGGCATAGCCTGGCGGAAGTACGCATGGAAGGGCGGAAGTGACGATGTCGCGCAGGCGCAGTAGGCATGCGGGGACGCCGAGACCTCATGGGAAAACGAAAGCATGAATATGCACCCGAATAAAGAAGGCAGAATCTCCTACAGCATGGTAATGTGACAGACAAAGGTATATGCTGTTTTAGATAGATTATGGAGTGGGCAATATGTGAATGTTGTTTTAGGAAGTAAAGAGAGGGTTAATGGGTAGGGCCTAGCAGGAACCAATGCGGGGCTATGGGACTGTATTTAATGTTCACTGTGTTACCTGTGTATTGGGAGCTTGATAAAGACCGTTAGGTTGAAACGTTGCTGCACAAGGTGTAATAAAAAGAAATCGATTGGAATCCCTCTGGAGTGCCGTGGCTTATTCTACACTGTTAACCATTGGAATCCTAGGACCAGGATTTAATGCTACAGGCACCGCCACGTACCGGAGTAGCTATAACAATAGTGAGTAGTGCTGCCTTATTATTTAATTCTTGTCTGTGGAGGTCTGAAGACATGCACGCTCACCCAGCATAGTCCTTTTATTATCTATGCTGGAGATCGTGGGAGGAGAAAAATGGATACACCGAAAAGTCTGCTTTACACCAGTGAACAGATTACGCACATCTTGAGTGGGAGTGAAGATGAGGGAGCATTCCTTAATAAACCCACAGTGGATTTGATTAAACGCAAATATGAAAGTGAAAAAAAACAGCTTATTAACACCGAACTGCACCTATCCACCTTAAGAGAGTATTATAAAGCCGAACGTATTCCGAGAGGACTGAGGACACATCTGAGACCAATTCTGTTTCCCAATAATCCGGAGTTCCTGACCAAGTTTGCGTTTTTGGCGGATAGATTCTCCATGGATATGATGTTATTAAACATGGATTTTCTGCAACAAGATATGTTAAAAATACAAGCTAGAATAATAGAGTATGAAAGACAACTACAATCTCTTCAAACAGAACAAGAGTACCAAATAATAAAAGAACGGATGGAGCAGGATTTAAAGAAATACCGTGATAACATCGAGACAACAAAGAGACAAAAGTGGAGCAGGGATCAAGACGACTATAGTAAAGGGAATATCTACAAAACAACAACAACAACAAATAGGAACAGAAACCAGAGGTCTCAAAGAAAATTCAAGACACAGATACCAAGAACTATCCGTGGGAACTTGACAGATACAGAGTCTTCAGGCGAACAAAGTGAAGCTTTTTTAGGAGAAAGAACAAGAGAAGCACACGGAGAGGGGGACGAAAATGCCGACACAGGGGAAAAGGGAGAAGAAGCTGCGAGAGTTACTCGATCAAAGAGGCCACCAACGGGAACCAAGTCTATCAAGAAATAAATGATGAACAGGACAATACTCTAGTGGTAAATATTTCCTCTTGTGAACTATCTAGAAATGAAGTATTGCTCCTGAATAAGGGACTAACGTTCAGTCCAGAGACTGAGATCGACTGGTTTCAGGTTGAAATGGACTTGCATAATTTCTTCAGGCGTATTAAACTTAAAGTACACTTTGGTGAAATGGTGCCTGTAGATGATAAGGAGATACATAACGAGATCCTTTCACTTAAAAGCGTGGGCCTCTTTCTCAAAAGTGACTTCCAACCACCAATGTATAATAAAGCTATTGAGACCTTTGTCTCCCTTGTCAGACTGGAGATTGAAAAACTTAAGAGATCGAAAATAGATCCTACTGTCACCAATCTGACAAGGGGAGAGAAAGTAGCTTTAAAGACCCTGAAAAATAGAAGGGAAATCACTATCAAAAGGGCAGATAAGGGAGGAGCCACCGTGGTAATGGACACAGAGAAGTATAAAATGGAGGTGATGAGACAAGTGAATGACAAGGAGATATACAAACCTCTAAGTCAAGATCCAAAATGGACCATTATACGCAAGATCAGACTATTGGCGGATAATGCATTCGCGAATGACCTGATTGATGCAAATTTACATACTTACCTGGTGCCTCAGAACCCGGTGACTCCTCTCTTATATATCCTCCCTAAGATACATAAAGGGTTGATAGACCCGCCAGGTCGCCCCATTGTGTCGGGCATGGGGTCAGTCTTTTCCAATGCAGCAACTTTTTTGGATAAAGTTTTAAGATCCTATGCAATGGAGGTTAAATCTTATGTGAAAGACACCACAGATTTTCTGTTAAAAATTGATGCACTAGAATTTCAAGAGGGAGATTTTTTGGTTTCATTCGATGTAACCAGCCTCTATACCAGTATCGATCATGAACTGGGACTGGAGGCAGTCAAATGGGCCCTGGAAAGGTCGGATTTTGGGTCTGACACTAAATCATTTTTAATCTCCCTACTTGAAATTCTACTGTATCATAATTATTTTTTGTTTGATGATATGTTTTATGAGCAATGTCGGGGCACCGCGATGGGGTCCAACGTGGCCCCGACATATGCGAATATATACATGTCAAAAATAGAGGAAACGTCTATATACCCATCCACCCTCTACAGTAATGTGAGAGGGTGGATGCGGTATATAGACGATATTTTCCTTATATGGAATGGTACGGAAGAAAAACTACAGGAATTTCATGGTTACATTAACCAGTTGCATGATCAACTGAAATTTACAAGGGTGTATTCAGTGGAATCATTACAATTTTTAGACACGTTGGTCTATGTAAGGGAAGGTAAACTAGAAACCGATCTCTTTATTAAGCCAACGGACAGGAACAGCATGTTGCGCTTTGATAGTGCACACCCTAGGAGGTCGGTGGAATCTTTACCGTTTAGCCAGTTCCTGCGAACGAGAAGAATAGTGTCTGAAGAAAGTCTGGTAGATGATAGATTGAAAAAAATGGGACAGAGATTTAGGGAAAGGAAATATCCCAAAAAATTGATAGATAGACATTTGGAAAAAGCCAGAAACACCAATCGACAGGAATTACTAGTCAATACAACAAAGAGAGAAGGAAAAACAGGCAGGATTCCATTTGTATCAACCTACTAGTAAAATAAGTAATCGCATCTCAGGCATATTAAGACATAATTGGCATATATTGACACATTCTTTTCCTAAGGTAATTGAATTTCCAATCCCCCCCACTGATGTCATACAAGAGGCCTAGAAACCTCAAGGATAGCCTGACATCAGCTGATGTTAAAACTAAGAAAAAAGAAGTTGGCAGAAGGGGGTGTTACCCTTGCTTGGGTTGCTGTAATTGCGGCAACCTAATCAAGGGTGACTCCTTCTGCCACCCTAGAACGGGGAAGAAATACGACATTAGAGGACACTACACGTGTAACACAGATTTCGCTATTTATAGCTTGCAGTGTCCGTGTGGCCTTCTCTATATAGGCGAGACGACGCAGCCCTGTAAGAACAGGATAAATCAACATCGGTACACTATACGCAAGCTACTAGCGAAAAAAGAAAAAGAAAAAAATCAGCCAAGTCTAGACTGTGATGAGGAAACGGAGTTACCAGTGCCTGAGCACTTTTGGAAATATAGACATAATGTCTCTCAATTGAGATACAGGATCATTGATAATGTTCCAACTTTAAGGAGGGGTGGAGATAGGGAGAAGCTGCTAAAACAAAAAGAGCTAAGATGGATTTATGAGTTGGAGACAATGGAGCCGAAGGGCCTGAATAGGGAATTCAAGGTTCGGTTCCCTTTTCTGACTCTCTACTGGGTTGTGCGTAAAAGACATTAGGCTGTAATAGCCGTTTTTATGTATGCATATATATGTACAATATCTAACTCCTTTTTTCTTTTTATTTGCCTATATCTCCATTTTTATGGTAAAAGTTCATTTAATAAAACCTTTTCTTTTGTCCATAGATGGTGTCAACATACATGCTGTGGGAGAGCCGCCTCTTGACGCTCACGATGCCTCTAAATGAAAGGCCTATAGTTGATAAGGAAACATGGGGAATAGTTGAACGGGTCCTCTGGTGGTGATGTGGGTCTGTCAAGGTTTGCACCATATATAAAACGTCTTTTGGGATGTTTTTTGAGACTGCAGCTAGAAGGATCCAGTCTTAGATATCCTACAATTTGAGAATTTCTCTGTAAGAATAATTGAGTGAAATGGCGCTGGAGGCTATTAAAGATGTAGCAGGATTAGCCATAAAATATTAGGAAGTCATGAGAGGATGAGGGTGACTCCCCATAAGGAAGGGCTACCCTACGTGCTCCCATTAGAACTTTCCTATAGAATGAATGACAGTATGGGACTGGATGAGCAGGTGGACTGGGGGCTAACTACCCCTAGAACGCTAGCTCTATACACCAGCCACTGGATGAATGATGGCAAACCTGCAAGAATAACCTGTGAATAGAACGCCATGCGATTCATTCTGAAGTGTCGGAGATGTAACAAGAAAATGCTGATGCATTAGGGATGTAACAATGGACCCGATAGCTGCAGCCTCCTAATAGTAATTGAATAGTAGTGAAATGGTATAGCTGATAGTTTGATAAAACATCGGTTTGTACTTGATGTGCACCAGACGGCCCGCACCATGTAACCACGGGTCTCGTCCTGCTTACAATGTTTAAATATCTAGGGTAACTGAGCCTTAGCATCTAATGATACCTAGATAAATGATCGATGTACGATCACATGACAATACGTCACCAGAGCGACAGAATCACATGATTCGAAAGCTGGGCATAGCCTGGCGGAAGTACGCATGGAAGGGCGGAAGTGACGATGTCGCGCAGGCGCAGTAGGCATGCGGGGACGCCGAGACCTCATGGGAAAACGAAAGCATGAATATGCACCCGAATAAAGAAGGCAGAATCTCCTACAGCATGGTAATGTGACAGACAAAGGTATATGTTGTTTTAGATAGATTATGGAGTGGGCAATATGTGAATGTTGTTTTAGGAAGTAAAGGGAGGGTTAATGGGTAGGGCCTAGCAGGAACCAATGCGGGGCTATGGGACTGTATTTAATGTTCACTGTGTTACCTGTGTATTGGGAGCTTGATAAAGACCGTTAGGTTGAAACGTTGCTGCACAAGGTGTAATAAAAAGAAATCGATTGGAATCCCTCTGGAGTGCCGGGGCTTATTCTACACTGTTAACCATTGGAATCCTAGGACCAGGATTTAATGCTACAGGCACCACCACGTACCGGAGTAGCTATAACAATAGTGAGTAGTGCTGCCTTATTATTTAATTCTTGTCCCCATAGAGGCTCCTTAGAACCTGTGCCAGTACAAAAATGCCCCTTTTTAAAGCCCCCAATTACAAAATAATAACCCCCCACCCCATTGTGGCCCCACAGCATGCTGCCAACTAAAACAATAAACTCAGATACTTACCTGTCAGCGATGTGGAGCAGGTCTGGGCCCTCCGTGGTGATGGTGACACCGGCCTCTGATAGGCTTGAGTCCTAGTTCCTGTAGCCTGAGGGCCAGGTAGACATCACTGCCACCCCCGCCGCAGCCTTGTGTCCTGAGTACAGCCATGCAGTAGAATGTGTAGAGTCATGGCCCTTCTGTGGTCCCCGCTGTGTCCCGACCTCGCCTCATCGGTGGTGCACCCCTGCACAGCCTTCTCCACTGCTGAGCTCCGCCCCCTGCACTGATCACAGGACATGACATCATAACACATTATTCACCGCCAGTTTTCATTTGTACTGCTAAGCTCCGCCCTCCTGATCACATGACAGCAACGTCATTACAAGTCCTACATTACCACTCCTGCTGAGCTCCGCCCTCCTGATCACATGACAGCAACGTCATCACAGGTCCTACATTACCACTCCTGCTGAGCTCCGCCCCTCCTGATCACATGACAGTAACGTCATCACAGGTCCTACATTACCACTCCTGCTGAGCTCCGCCCCCTGCACTGATCACATGACAGCAATGTCATCACAGGTCCTCCATTACCACTCCTGCTGAGCTCCGCCCTCCTGATCACATGACAGCAACGTCATTACAGGTCCTACATTACCACTCCTGCTGAGCTCCGCCCCTCCTGATCACATGACAGTAACGTCATCACAGGTCCTACATCACCACTTCTCCCCACTGCTGAGCTCCGCCCCTCCTGATCACATGGCAGTGACATCATCACAGGTCCTACATCGCCACTACTCCTCACTGCTGAGCTCCGCCCTCCTGATCACATGGCAGTGACGTCATCACAGGTCCTACATCACCACTTCTCCCCACTGCTGAGCTCCGCCCCTCCTGATCACATGGCAGTGACGTCATCACAGGTCCTACATCACCACTTCTCCCCACTGCTGAGCTCCGCCCTCCTGATCACATGGCAGTGACGTCATCCCAGGTCCTGCAGCTCTTGCAGTGCACAGATACAGAGCAGGTCCTGGTCTGGGTCTCTCTTCTTCTCTCCAGAATCCCCCTTTATCCCCGGGGTCTCTCCTTGTCCTGGAGGATCTCCTCCAGCTCCTCCACCAAGGATGGACAGGAAGGAGATCAGCAGAAGAATATTAGACCTCACCTTGGAGATCATCTCCCTGCTGAGCGGAGAGGTAAACCTTTCTAGATTTCTTTCCTCTTTATTGTATTCTGGAACCAGTCAGACACCGGGAAGGAGAATCCATCATAGGAAGTGACAGGAAGAGGCTCCTGGAGAACGGCCTCCAGACCTTCCAAGGGACGGAGAAGCTGAAGACCGGCCACCGCTCAGTGATGGGGGATGTGGAGCCATGAGGAGGGAAGTAGGCAGGTTGTCCCCAGGAGATGGCGGCAGTGTGGCCTGGAGGGAGGATTTCTACCACTAGTCTGACATCTAGATGATACTAGAAGAAGGAGACCTCTACTACGTCTAGAGGAAAGAAGGCTTCTCCACAACATAGAGGAGGAGTCTTTTCTGTAAGAGCAGGGGGACTATGGAGCTCTCTGCCAGAGGGGGGGGGGGGGGGGGGAATTCTCTAGAAGAGTCCAGAAGGGGCTGGAGGGGAAGAACATTCCAGCTTCTAGGGACTAGATTACTGGAGATGGGGCCATGATCCCGGGAGGGATTCTGAGGGGAGATCTGGAGTCAGTGTCTCTCTCCATCCACAGGATTACACCCTAGTGAAGAAGACATCGGGGAGGACTCCCATCATCCAGGAGTCAGGAGGGTGGACCCCCATCACAGAGCTTCCCCCCCTGATACATGAGCAGAAGATCCTAGAACTCACCCACAAGATGATGGAGCTGCTGACTGGAGAGGTGACACTGCTGGGAATACTGGGAGGTTCTCCAGTAACAGCACTGGAGGGGTCTGGGTGATGACGGTGTCATTGTGTTGTCAGGTTCCTGTACGGTGTCAGGATGTGGCGGTGTATTTCTCCATGGAGGAGTGGGAGTATATAGAAGGACAGGAGGATCTGTACGAGGAGGCCATGATGGAGGAGCTCCGGCCTCTGACATTTCCAGGTAGGAGGAGACGAGTGAAAGCCTTAAAGGGAATGTGTTATGAGGAAATGTCGTGTTGTTTCAGTTTTATATTTTTTGCTCTACCTTGATGTCTCCTATCACAGTAGGAGGTTTGTAGTTGAGCAGTGTAGGGTGGATTTTCATAGGGCCTAACAACGTGGATGGGACAGGTGCTGGACAGACTTCTATGTCCTTGTTAACCTGATAGTGACCACGTGCCAAATATAAATACTGTTGGCGTCCTTCCTGTTGGGGGGGGGGGGGGGCGGAGGGCGGCATCCTATTGGAATGGGTTCTGTTGGGACAAAAATTACTACTATATATACTACTTATAATCATCTTTATTTATATAGCACCAACATATTCCGCAGCGCTTCACAATCAGGGGATTCAAGTACAAACAGAGTCATAAATAACAGAGCTGCAAAACGGCCAAGAATTAGAACAAGAAGAGAGAGGGCCCTGCGCACAAGAGCTTACAATCTATGAGGACATCGGGTGACACAGAAGTCCATGTTTTGTACAATGGTCCGGCCATCCTAACACAATAGGGAAGTAGATATAAGGCTGCATGGGCCATCACCAGCTGGTATCTGTAGTGCTCCTGAGTGTATGGGGTGTGGTGGAGACTGATAGATCAGGTTCAGAAGAATGAAGGAGGGTCATAGAAACATATAAACATAGAATGTGTCGGCAGATAAGACCCATGTGGCCCATCTAGTCTGCCCAATATACTGAATCCTATGGATAGCCCCCGGCCCTATCTTATATGAAGGATGGCCTTATGCCTATCCCATGCATGCTTAAACTCCTCCACTGTATTTGCAGCTACCACTTCTGCAGGAAGGCTATTCCCTGCATCCACTACTCTCTCAGTAAAGTAATACTTCCTGATATTACTTTTAAACCTTTGCCCCTCTAATTTAAAACTGTGTCCTCTTGTGGTAGTTTTTCTTCTTTTAAATCTTCTCTCCTCCTTTACCTTGTTGATTTCCTTTATGTATTTAGCCGTCTCTCTCATCTCCCCTCTGTCTCTTCTTTCTTCCAAGCTCTACATGTTAAGGTCCTTTCATCTTTCCTGGTAAGTTTTATCCTGCAATCCATGGACCAGTTTAGTAGCTCTTCTCTGAACTCTCTCCAAAGTATCGATATCCAGTACTGCGCACAATACTCCAGATGAGGTCTCACTAGTGCTCTGTAGAGCGGCATGAGCGCCCCCCTCTGTCTACTGGTAATGCCTCTCCCTATACACCCCAGCATTCTGCTAGCATCTCCTGCTGCTCTATGACATTGTCTTCCCACCTTTAAGTCTTCTGAAATAATTACTCCTAAATCCCTTTCCTCAGATACTGAGGTCAGGACTGTGTCAAATATTCTATATTCTGCCCTTGGGTTTTTACGCCCCAGGTGCATTATCTTGCACTTATCCACATTAAATTTCAGTTGCCAGAGTTCTGACCATTCTTCTAGTTTTCCTAAATCCTTTTCCATTTGGCGTTTCCCTCCAGGAACATCAACCCTGTTACATATCTTAGTGTCATCAGCAAAAAGACCCACCTTACCATCAAGGCCTTTTGCAATATCACTTATGAAGATATTAAACAAAATTGGTCCCAGTACAGATCCCTGTGGAATCCCACTGGTAACATGACCTTGTTTTGAATGTTCTCCATTGACTACAACCCTCTGTTGTCTGTCACTCAGCCACTGCCTAATCCACTCAACAATATGGGAGTCCATGCTCAATGACTGCACTTTATTGATAAGTCTTCTATGTGGGACAGTGTCAAAAGCCTTACTAAAGTCTAGATATGCGATGTCTACTGCACCTCCACCGTCTATTATTTTAGTCACCCAGTCAAAAAAATCTATAAGATTAGTTTGACATGATCTCCCTGAAGTAAACCCATGCTGTTTTTCATCTTGCAATCCATGGGATTTTAGATGTTCCACAATCCTCTCCTTTAGTAGGGTTTCCATTAATTTGCCTACTATTGATGTCAGACTCACTGGTCTATAGTTGCTCGATTCCTCCCTACTACCTTTCTTGTGAATGGGCACGACATTTGCCAATTTCCAATCTTCCGGGACGACTCCTGTTACTAATGATTGGTTAAATAAATCTGTTAACGGTTTTGCCAGCTCACCACTAAGCTCTTTTAATAATTCTGGGTGTATCTCATCAGGCCCCTGTGACTTATTTGTCTTCACTTTAGACAGCAAACTTAGAACATCTTCCTCTGTAAAGACACATGCATCAAACGATTTAATAGTCATCCTTTCTAGTGGAGGTCCTTCTTCTTTTTCTTTTGTAAAAACTGAACAGAAGTATTCATTAAGGCAGTCGGCTAGCCCTTTATTCTCTTCTACATACCTTCCGTCCTTTATTTTTAATTTAGTTATTCCTTGTTTTAATTTCCTTTTTTCATTTATATATCTGAAGAATGTCTTATCCCCTTTTTTCATAGACTGAGCTAGTTTTTCTTCTGCCTGCACTTTAGAAGTTCTTATAACTTGCTTGGCCTCTTTCTGCCTAATCTTGTAGATTTCCTTATCTTCATTGCTCTGTTTTTTTTTATAATTAATGGAGATCAGTCAGATCAGGGCATGAGATAGACCAACCTAACAAAAGTGTTTTTACACAGCGCCTAAAACTGTGGATGTATTACTTGACCTAAGTGCTTGGGGTAGAGCATTCCAGAGAACTGGTGCAGCTCGGTTTAGAGTTGGGCTGAGTTGAAGCCTGAAGAGAGGGTTGACTGTGGATGTAGTGAGGTGAGTAGAAGCCTGGACAGAGGGGCAGCTGTGGATGTAGTGAGGTGAGTAGAAGCCTGGACAGAGGGGCGGCTGTGGATGTAGTGAGGTAAGTAGTAGCCTGGACAGAGGGGCGGCTGTGGATGTAGTGAGGTAAGTAGAAGCCTGAAGAGAGGGTTGACTGTGGATGTAGTGAGGTGAGTAGAAGCCTGAAGAGAGGGTTGACTGTGGATGTAGTGAGGTGAGTAGTAGCCTGGACAGAGGGGCGGCTGTGGATGTAGTGAGGTGAGTAGAAGCCTGGACTGAGGGGTGGCTGTGGATGTAGTGAGGTGAGTAGAAGCCTGGACAGAGGGGTGGCTGTGGATGTAGTGAGGTGAGTAGAAGCCTGGACTGAGGGGTAGCTGTGGATATAGTGAGGTGAGTAGAAGCCTGGACAGAGCGGCGGCTGTGGATGTAGTGAGGTGAGTAGTAGTCTGGACAGAGGGGCGGCTGTGGATGTAGTGAGGTGAGTAGTGGCCTGGACAGAGGGGCGGCTGTGGATGTAGTGAGGTGAGTAGAAGCCTGTACAGAGGGGCGGCTGTGGATGTAGTGAGGTGAGTAGAAGCCTGGACAGAGGATCGGCTGTGGATGTAGTGAGGTAAGTAGAAGCCTGAAGAGAGGGTTGACTGTGGATGTAGTGAGGTGAGTAGAAGCCTGAAGAGAGGGTTGACTGTGGATGTAGTGAGGTGAGTAGTACCCTGGACAGAGGGGCAGCTGTGGATGTAGTGAGGTAAGTAGAAGCCTGGACTGAGGGGCGGCTGTGGATGTAGTGAGGTGAGTAGTAGCCTGGACAGAGGGGCGGCTGTGGATGTAGTGAGGTGAGTAGAAGCCTGGACAGAGGGGCGGCTATGGATGTAGTGATGTGAGTAGTAGACTGGACAGAGGGGCGGCTGTGGATGTAGTGAGGTGAGTAGTAGACTGGACAGAGGGGGACTGTGGATATAGGGAGGTGAGTAGAAGCCTGGACAGAGGGGCGGCTGTGGATGCAGTGAGGTGAGTAGAAGTCTGGACAGAGGGGTGGCTGTGGATGTAGTGAGGTGAGTAGAAGCCTAGACAGAGGGGCGGCTGTGGATGTAGTGAGGTAAGTAGAAGTCTGGACAGAGGGGTGGCTGTGGATGTAGTGATGTGAGTAGAAGCCTGGACAGAGGGGCGGCTGTGGATGTAGTGAGGTCAGTAGAAGTCTGGACAGAGGGGAGGCTGTGGATGTATTGAGGTGAGTAGAAGCCTGGACAGAGGGGCGGCTGTGGATGTAGTGAGGTGAGTAGAAGCCTGGACAGAGGGGCAGCTGTGGATGTAGTGAGGTGAGTAGTAGCCTGGACAGAAGGGCGGCTGTGGATGTAGTGAGGTGAGTAGTAGACTAGACAGAGGGGCGGCTGTGGATATAGGGAGGTGAGTAGAAGCCTGGACAGAGGGGCGGCTGTGGATGCAGTGAGGTGAGTAGAAGTCTGGACAGAGGGGTGGCTGTGGATGTAGTGAGGTGAGTAGAAGCCTAGACAGAGGGGCGGCTGTGGATGTAGTGAGGTAAGTAGAAGTCTGGACAGAGGGGCGGCTGTGGATGTAGTGAGGTAAGTAGAAGTCTGGACAGAGGGGTGGCTGTGGATGTAGTGATGTGAGTAGTAGACTGGACAGAGGGGTGGCTGTGGATGTAGTGATGTGAGTAGTAGACTGGACAGAGGGGCGGCTGTGGATGTAGTGAGGTGAGTAGAAGCCTGGACAGAGAGGCAGCTGTGGATGTAGTGAGGTGAGTAGTAGCCTGGACAGAGGGGCGGCTGTGGATGTAGTGAGGTGAGTAGAAGCCTGGACAGAGGGGCGGCTGTGGATGTAGTGAGGTGAGTAGAAGCCTGGACAGAGGGGCGGCTGTGGATATAGTGAGGTAAGTAGAAGCCTGGACAGAGGGGCGGCTGTGGATGTAGTGAGGTGAGTAGAAGCCTGGACAGAGGGGCGGCTGTGGATATAGTGAGGTAAGTAGAAGCCTGGACAGAGAGGCAGCTGTGGATGTAGTGAGGTGAGTAGTAGCCTGGACAGAGGGGCGGCTGTGGATGTAGTGAGGTGAGTAGAAGCCTGGACAGAGGGGCGCCTGTGGATGTAGTGAGGTGAGTAGAAGCCTGGACAGAGGGGCGGCTGTGGATATAGTGAGGTAAGTAGAAGCCTGGACAGAGGGGTGGCTGTGGATATAGTGAGGGGAGTAGAAGTCTGGACAGAGGGGTGGCTGTGGATGTAGTGAGGTGAGTAGAAGCCTGGACAGAGGGGCGGCTGTGGATGTAGTGAGGTGAGTAGAAGCCTGGACAGAGGGGCGGCTGTGGATGTAGTGAGGTGAGTAGTAGTCTGGACAGAGGGGCGGCTGTGGATGTAGTGAGGTGAGTAGTAGCCTGGAGAGAGGATCGGCTGTGGATGTAGTGAGGTAAGTAGTAGCCTGGACAGAGGGGCAGCTGTGGATGTAGTGAGGTAAGTAGAAGCCTGGACAGAGGGACGGCTGTGGATTTAGTGAGGTAAGTAGAAGCCTGGACAGAGGGGCGGCTGTAGATGTAGTGAGGTGAGTAGAAGCCTGGACAGAGGGGCGGCTGTGGATGTAGTGAGGTAAGTAGTAGCCTGGACAGAGGGGCAGCTGTGGATGTAGTGAGGTAAGTAGAAGCCTGGACAGAGGGACGGCTGTGGATTTAGTGAGGTAAGTAGAAGCCTGGACAGAGGGGCGGCTGTAGATGTAGTGAGGTGAGTAGAAGCCTGGACAGAGGGGCGGCTGTGGATGTAGTGAGGTGAGTAGAAGCCTGGACAGAGGGGCGGCTGTGGATGTAGTGAGGTGAGTAGAAGCCTGGACAGAGGGGCGGCTGTGGATGTAGTGTTTCTGGATTTTGCAGAGGCTTTTGATCCTGTCCCTCATAGATGTTTAATAAGTAAAGTAAGGTCTATAGGATTGGAAAGTATAGTCTGTAATTGGATTTAAAACTGGCTGAAGGACCGTGTCCAGAGAGTTGTGGTCAATGATTCCTATTCAGAATGGTCATGGGCTATAAATGGTGACGCCAAGGTTCAATTATTACATTTATTTATTAATGCTATCGAGGATGGGGGTGAGTAGTGCTGTTTCTATTTTTGCAGATGACACTGAGCTGTGTAGTACTGTGCAGTCCATAAAAGATGCCCATGAAATACAAGCTGACTTGAACACTGGGCATCAACTTGGCAAATGAGGTTCAATGTGGATAACTGTTAAGTTCTGTATTTGGTAGTAATATTCTCCATTTATAATATGTCCTAGGAGCAGTAACACTGGAGAGTCACTTGTACAGAAGGATCGGGTACTAATAATCTACATACATCATATGTCCTAGGGGGAGTAACACTGGAGAGTCACTAATGCCAAACTAGGCAGTAAGACCTATCTTGACCCAGGTATAGTTTAAAACTTCACTTTTAATACTGAATATACTAAAACCTAAATATCAGTAGATCGGTGAGTGAATTGCTTATCTTTATTAGTTATTCCTACAAACCAAGGTTGTAGGAATAACTAATAAAGATAAGCAATTCACTCACCGATCTACTGATATTTAGGTTTTAGTATATTCAGTATTAAAAGTGAAGTTTTGAAAACTATACCTGGGTCAAGATAGGTCTTACTGCCTAGTTTGGCGTTAGTTAATACAGTTGTTATAATACCTTATCCAGGTTAGGTTCTAAATATGATTATACTGGAGAGTCACTTGTACAGAAGAATCTGGGTACTAATAATCTACATACATCATATGTCCTAGGGGGAGTAACACCGGAGAGTCACTTGTAGAGAAGGATTTGTTCTTGGGGTGCAAGTGCTGTGCTGAAAAGCCTTTAGTGGCTTCTATCTTTTCAAACAAGAAAAATATATTGTGAGGTCACTTCTGCAGTTATGTGTTGAAAGGGTACAGAAAGAAAAAAATATACGCACTTCAATGACTCTGTCATTATGCCACTCGGTGGCTTCCTCATACTGCTACCACCTTCACACTCTGTCTTTGTGCCACTCGGTGGCCTTCTCCTGATGCTGCTACTGCCACCTCCTGATGCTGCTGCTGCCGCTACTTCCAGACTGTCATTGTGCCACTCGGTGGCTTCATCATACTGCTGCCACCTCCACACTCGGTCATTGTGCCACTCGGTGGCCTCCTTGTACTGCTGACACCTCCACATTCCTTTATTGTGACACTCTGTGACTTCCTCATGCTGCTGCCACATCCACACTTGGTCAATGTGCCACTCAGTGGCCTCATACTGCTGCCAACTCTAGACTCTGTCATTGTGTCACTCTGTGACTTCCTCATGCTGCTGCCAAATCCATACTTGGTGATTGTGCCACTCGGTGGCCTCCTCATACTGCTGCCACCTCCACACTCGGTCATTGTGCCACTCTGTGGCCTCCTTGCTGACACCTCTAGAAGGAGGAGCACAGAGTAATGTAAAAAGCAGAGAGCAGGTCTCAAAGGAGAATACAGAGTAATGTAGAAGGCAGAGGAAAGGTTTACAAGGAGGAGTATTAGAGTGATGTAGAAGGCAGAAAACAGGTCTAGAAGGAGGAGCACAGAGTAATGTAAATCACACAAGACAGGTCTTGAAGGAGCAGCACAGCGTAATGTAGAAGGCAGTGGTCAGGTCTAGAAGGAGGAGAACAGAGTAATTTGGAAGAAAGAGGACAGGTCTAGAAAAAGTAGGACAGATTAATGTAGAAGGCAGAGGACACGTCTAGAATAAGGAGCACTGAGTAATTTGGAAGAAAGAGGACAGGTCTAGAAGAAGTAGGACAGATAAATGTAGAGGGCAGAGGACACATCTAGAATAAGGAGGACAGAGTAATGTAGAAGGCAGAGGATAGTCTAGAACAGTGATGGTGAAACAAAAATTCTAGGTGTTGTACATTAATTGAAATACAACTATTTGGGCCTCAGCACAATTATATCAAAAACACTTTGTTGGGCTATTGCTTGCTTTAAAACATAACTTTTACTAAGTTTGTTTTTAAAATAATGGGGAAACACTATCTATATTCATAAATTAACAGTGATAAATGTTGTACCTGTTGATGGACATTCCCTATACTGATATGGAATTTTCTTACCAGATCAGGGGATACAGTTCTGTCCAAACTACTCCCGTCTGTATAGGTCCAAACGGTTCAGGTACGCAGTTAGGCTCGTATTTGCTGAATGGAGTCTTCTATGGGACAGGGTCCTACCTAGCCCTAGATCTAATCCCTAATGGATGTATTGGGATTGGGGCTAATAGGCCCTGCCTAACAGAAATACAGAGCACCCGCCCCGATAGGGGCGACCCCGTCAGGAACCTTTCCCTGTAAGGGGCCTAAATCCCTTATGGATTCCCTCTCTATTGTCCCAACATGTTTCGTCCCACTATCTGGGGACTCATCAGGGGAGATATTCGATCTTGGAGGGTTAACTAAAGTAAAGGAAAAGGGAAAATATACACCAAGAACAGTCACAATTTGTCCCGATTGTATAATAAAAAGAAAAAAATGGGGGATCATATTAAATTGATCCAGAATTTACTAACCGCTTCAGTAGTTGTTCAGTTGAACGCGGAAGGTGTCGGATATATCGACAGGTCCGTTTTTCAGAGACACTAAAAAGACAGTGGTCCGTGTCCTGTTAAGATGCAGGGAAGTGTCTCCGGCATCTATGTCTCACCGCCTGTATTTTGTTGTCTCAGGAGGTTGGCGCTTAGTATCGCGCCGGTTTCCCTATTTAAGTCCCCCGCACTGATACAGCCCAGCGGCCTTTTCACTCCCACTCCCTGTGCGCTGGAACGAAGTAGGACAGATAAATGTAGAGGGCAGAGGACACATCTAGAATAAGGAGGACAGAGTAATGTAGAAGGCAGAGGATAGTCTAGAACAGTGATGGTGAACCATTTAGGGGCTGAGTGCCCAAACTGCAACCCAAAACCCACTTATTTATTGCAAAGTGCCAACACGGCAATTTACCCTGAATACTACAGTCCAGTATAGTATATCGTCCATGTACTTTACCATTTAGCTATAATATCCTGCCTACATTCAGTGTGCTGCCTGCGATGTGCATAGTGTACCCTGCACTGATGAATGGCAGGAAAAGTCATATTGGTACACCATAGACTTTTTCCAGGGTGCGGGTGCCCACAGAGAGGGCTCAGAGTGCCGCCTCTGGCACCCGTGCCATAGGTTCGCCACCACTGGTCTAGAAGAAGGAGGACAAAGTAATGTAGAAGGCAGAGGAAAGGTCTAGAAGGAGAAGCACAGAGTAATGTAGAAGGCAGAGGACAGGCCCAGAAGGAGGAGAACAGAGTAAAGTCTAGAAGGAGGAAACAGTAATGTAGAAGGCAGAGAACAGGTTTAGAAGGAGGACTACAGAATAATGTAGAAGGCAGAGGACAGGTCTGTAAGAAGGTGCACAGAGTAATTTGGAAGGCAGAGGGCAGGTCTAGAAGGAGGAGGACAAAATAATGTAGAAGGCAGAGGACACTTCTAGAATAAGGAGAACACAGTAATGTAGAAGGCAGAGGATAAGTCTAGAAGGAGGAGGACACAGTAATGTAAAAGGCAGAGGACAGGTCTAGAAGGAGAACAGAGTAATATAAAAGGCAGAAGACTGATCTAGAAGAAGGAAACAGTAACGTAGAAGGCAGAGGACAGATTTAGGAGGAGCACAGAGTAATGTAGAAGGCAGAGGTCAGGTCTAGATGGAGGAGGACAGAGTCATGTAGAAGGCAGAGGTCGGGTCTAGAAGGAGGTGCACAGAGTAATTTGGAAGGCAGAGGACAGGTCTAGAAGGAGGAGGACAGAATAATGTAGAAGGCAGAGGAAACTTCTAGAATAAGGAGGACCGAGTAATGTAGAAGGCAGAGAATAAGTCTAGAAGAAGGAGGACAGAGTAATGTAAGAAGGCAGAGGACAGGTTTAGAAGGAGGAGGACAGAATAATGAAGAAGGCAGAGGATAAGTCTAGAAGGAGGAGGACAGAGTAATGTAGAAGGTAGAGGAAGGGTCTAGAAGGAGGAGCACAAAATAATGTAAAAGGCAGAGGGAAGGTCTAGAAGGTGAGGCACAGAGTAATGTAGAAGACACAGGACAGGTCTTGAAGGAGGAGCTCAGAGTAATGTAGAAGGCAGAGATCGGGTCTAGAAGTAGGAGCACAGAGTAATATAGAAGGAAGAGATCGGGTCTAGAAGGAGGAGCACAGAGTAATGTAGAAGGCAGAGGACAGGTCCAGAAGGAGTACAGAGAAAGATCTTTTGACTATCGGACAAAAATGGTAAACCTAGCTGAGTTGTTTTCAGATGATAACAGTCTTTCATTGGTCGGCTTAAGCAATCGTTCATTTTGGTGGAGATCGTCCATTTTGATCATCTTCAGACTGTATGCGGCTGCTATCTCTTATCGCACTTGCAGACTTACCATTGCAGTAGGACTATGTGTCTCATAAATGTTAAATGATAGGTTTGTGGGTTTAGGAGGACTCCATTGTGTTCTTAGTTATTCTCGTTTGATTGGAGATTTCCGACCAGACTGATTATACAGATGATGAGGTTGCCTTCAATTTGCCATTTACATCCATAGACATTTTGGTCGCATCATCGCTGACATCGCTGTAAATGGCAGACACGTTTCTACTGACGTACAGGTTTCAGTCGGTAGAGTTGACCAGTACAGACACCAGTTTAGACAGACATTAAGCTGAGGGATAGAGATGGCTGGTCTTCTATCTGTAGATATAAAAGTTCTCGTACATAGTTAATACCACAAAGTTTGTCCTGTAAGCGTTCCTTACGCTGACTATATACAAAAAAATGACATATCAAAGCGCACAAAGTACACGCTCCCTCTGTCAAAATCTTAATATTTTTCAGGTCTTTTTAATTCTAAAATATAAGCATTACCTTAACCGAGGTTAGCGTCATGTTTCTCCTCTGCAATATTCCCCCTGTATTAAACCGACTCGCTCACAGGTCCTTCTGCACCTCTGCAATCCCTGTATCCTAAGGCCTGTTTCACACTGCCAGCACAGAGTGCATGGAGTGGGCTCCGGACTAGCTCCCTGCATGGTGGTGCTGGTTGTGTGTAAAGCGGACACTCGCCTTCAGCAGTTGGGATCAGAGATAATTCAGATCCCGGCTGTTTATCCACTCATATGCCATAGTCATTAGCAGCCTGAGTGGTCAGACAGGGCAGCACATGCGCTGGTTGCCGTCTTACAGCTCTCTTTACTCCCTGACAGAGGAAATCATTCGACTCTACAGTAAATATGTATTGCAGTGTAAAATACTTATGATCAATCATAGGTTCAAAAGTTTTGAAAATGGTGTTAATATAAAGTTTTTAAAAATATAAAAAACTGAGATATGTTAAAAGTTTAAACCGTCCCTGGTACATTATGTGGACATTACATGATGCCATCTAAGTCAGGGGAGAATAGAAAAGTAATGGCTCTTGGAAAGCAGAGAAGAAAAGAATGACTACAACAGAAAGGAGTTCATTCTCTTGATATTTTGTCATCCAGAAGACTCAACCAGTGGCCTCCGTATTGGGCATCCCCTGTCTAATCCCCCTCTGAAGGGACCTGGCAGGATGCCTAGCAGCACACTTACCTGAGCCCCAGGCTCTTTATAACCAGTGGCCCCCGTATTGGGCATCCCCTGTCTAATCCCCCTCTGAAGGGACCTGGCAGGATGCCTAGCAGCACACTTACCTGAGCCCCAGGCTCTTTATACAGACTGTACAACATTTTCAAAATTACTATTCTGTTCAGTACTCACAAGTGCACATCCCAAGACACTCCTTCTCTGTATCCAAAGATATAATAACCACTTTCTGCAGTGTCTGTGTCCGGAATCTGCCCACCAGTAGAGTCCTAACCTACCTCCCCTGAAACCTGACTTCTGCTCTCTGAGCAGTTGAAGTATAAGCGTGCCAATGTATTTGTAGGAATCTTAAATATCCTGACATAATAAAGAGATACGTCTCTAAAGTCCCGATGTCAAATGATCAGTTTTTTAGGCCAAAGACAAAAGTGAGTGATGGGCAATAAAAAGGAAGGACTTCTCCTTCCTGCTTGATCTGATATTGTCTTTGACTTAAAAACTGCACGTGTGTTTCCAGCCTAATAAGAAGAAGGTTATAAATTTGTGGCTTGAAAGAGCGAAATCACAAAATCTGCTTTAAATCCTAACAGGAAATCACAGTAAGAAGTCTGAGGGAACCTTCATGTTATCACTAGATTATAAAGATGATGAAGATATCAGACAGTGCTCTTCAGGAGAAAACCTCATTACCTATAATGTACAACCAAGAACTCATAGTGCAGATCCATCATATTATCCCCCAAATCATGAGGAACCTTCTCCTGATCAATCACAGATTGCTATCACAAGGCCAGACTTATTATATAATCCCCTAAATCATGAGGATCCTCCATCAGACCAATCACAAAATGTCATAAGTGCTGGGCAGAAAGGAGATGAAAGGTTTCAGTCTGGAGAATGTGGAAAACTGTTTCTGAAAAGCTCAAGTCTCTTTGCTCACAGAAGAATTCACACAGGAGAGAAACCATATTCATGTTCATTATGTGGGAAATGTTTTACAAGGAAATCAAATCTTATTATACATGAGAGAATTCACACAGGAGAGAAGCCATATTCATGTTCAGAGTGTGGAAAATATTTTGGTTTGAAATCAAATCTTATAATACACCAGAGAATTCACACAGGAGAGAAGCCATATTCATGTTCAGAGTGTGGGAAATGTTTCAAAGATAAATCAAATCTTATTACACATGAGAAACATCACACAGGAGGGAAGCCGTATTCATGTTCAGAATGTGGAAAATGTTTTACTGTAAAATCACATCTTATAAGACATGCACAAATTCACACAGGAGAGAAACAATTTTCTTGTTCAGAATGTGGAAAATCATTTATATATCATTCACATCTTGTTAGACATCTGAGAAGTCACACTGGAGTAAAGCCATATTCATGTTCAGAGTGTGAGAAATGCTTTACAGATAATTCAAACCTTGTTACACATGAAAGAATTCACACAGGAGAGAAGCCATATTCATGTTCAGAATGTGGGAAATGTTTTACAAATAAATCATATCTTGAAACACATCAGAGAAGTCACACAGGGGAGAAACCATTTTCTTGTCCAGAATGTGGAAAATGCTTTACAAATAAATCAGCTCTTATTATGCATAAGAAAACTCATACAGGAGAGAAGCCATATTCATGTCCAGAATGTGAGAAATGTTTTTTAAAGAAATCAAATCTTGTTTTACATGAGAGAACTCACACAGGAGAGAAACCATATTCATGCTCACTATGTGGGAAATGCTTTACAGACAAATCAACACTTGTCCGGCATGAGAGAATTCACACAGGAGTGAAACCATATTCATGTTCAGTATGTGAGAAATGTTTTACAAGTAAATCAAATCTTGTTACACATGAAAGAATTCACCCAGGAGAGAAGCCATTATGATGTACTGTATGAATAAAAGGAGGTTCCAGAACTCACTTTGTTGTGTTGTTTCTTTGTCTTTATTTACAACAGCAAGTTAGACATAAGGACAAATCCATCCACCAATGGCAATCGTTAACGCGTTTCAAACATACTGTTCTTAGTCGTAACAATAATGTGTGTGAGGACCGAGAGATTTATAGACAGGTTCCTCCCCTCCTCCCATCAAACCGCGGTGGGGGAGGGGGTCAATTCCAATCCATCAATCCTCAGACCAAACACACATTAACCTGTTATATGCATCTCATAAACCCAACCCCAAACCCAACAGGTGAATATTTACAAATATACATACATATATATAAAGCCAAGAGAAACAAGTTGATAACACGGCTCTCACCTGCTCCTTCTCTGCTATGAGCATGGAAGATAAACCGCACTTGGATGCAGGTAACTTGAAATCCAAAACAGAAAACGAACATCCAGCTCAATTTCGCAAAGGTTTAACGGTACTTTTTTAGCGCAGTTAAACATCCAGTCCAACCAGTCTTATTCTACGCATTTCGGGCTGTCAGGTATATAAGCCCATACTCATGACATGCTTAAGACACAATTGGGCTGTCATGTGACCCAAATAAGACGCTGCCAATCACATACATCAACTCTTCTGTTTAAAAGCTAGATAATTAATTAGCTAAAAACACCAATATTCGACACAAAAGAAATTCTAGAGTGAGAAAATATATATCACTATATCACATAGCATTATTGCTGCAATATCAGATCCAATCTTTTGTTAAGTCCCCTAGGCTGGCGGCTAGCCAACTGAAAAATCCAGAAGGATTCCCTGTTGAGAAGTTTCCTCTTGTGATCACCTCCTCTGGTGAAGGTTCTGTACCATTCAACATGTCAACTGGATGTAATAATATGACTTTTGCTGAAATGATACATGCTTGCAATTTACAGGAGCTACGTACGACACAGGAGGACACTAAATTGGTTAACTCTTCCCATCATTTTAATACCACAAACCGTGATTTTTATCCAGTCCAATCAAGGTCCCCCGTGATGGATCAGTACCAGGAATTGGTTGAGAGGGATCTTGTCTTGCTGAACAGCAAAATAAAGCCCAAAGACAAGCGCCCTCATCACAGCAATATGACTAAAAGGGATTTTCAAGCGTTACGGGAGTTGAAAGATAGAGATGACATAATCATTAAGCAGGCCGATAAGGGGGGAGCGGTGGTTATACTCGACAGTGGAATATACAAGTCACAGATTGAGACCATGTTAAGTGACACAGGTGGGTATGCTGCGCTGAGGGGTAACCCGCTCCCCACCTTCCAGAGGGAAATGACTGAATTACTATCCTTAGATCTGAACTCTGGGTTCCTTAGTAAAAAGGAAACATTATATTTCCATTCATCATCCGATCGTCTCTATCTTTCATGCACTCCCGAAAGCTCATAAAAACGTTTTTCCTCCTTCCCTTAGACCAATAGTAGCAGGAATTGGTTCCTTTTCTGAAAGATTGGGTGGATTCACTTCTTCAACCTTTAGTTCCACATATACCAGGGTTTCTTAGAGACACTAGATCAGTCCTACAGGCCCTTAGCACAGTTGAATGGTCTGAGCACTATCTGTGGAACATACCGCATGAGTTAGCGCTCAGATCCCTCTCTTGGTTTCTGGAGACATTTAGTTACAAAGGATTGCAGGAATGTATAGTTTTGGTTGTGGACTTCCTCCTCAGGCGCAATTTTTTCATGTTCAACGATAAATTTTATTTACAGGTATCAGGGGTGTCGATGGGTGCTAAGTTCTCTCTCTCCATAGCCAATATTTTTATGGTATGGTGGAAGAGGGGCTTTCTCCTCATCAACACCCATCCATATTGGGATTGTATTAGGTGGTATGGTCGCTACATCGATGACCTGTTGTTTTTTTGGTTTGGTGGTGTGGCGGCCATACCGTCTTTTACCCAATACCTCCAATTACTGTTTGGAGACTATTTCCTTTAGTGTTCATCATGAACAACATGAGGTTGTTTTTTTGGATTTGCGCCTGAGGGGGGATCCCGCTACCGCTGCCATCTGCACATCTACCTTCGGAAAACCTTTAGCAGGCAATACCATATTACACAGATCCTCTTGTCACCCATCACATACTTTACACAATGTACCTAGGGGTGAGATGATCCGTGCTAGACGGAATTGCTCAGATGTGGACTCTATTGTATTAGAAGCAGGGGACATCACAAGCAGGTTAGTACAGAGGGCTTATTCCCGAAAGAACATTACTATATGCATGCGACAGGCACTAGACATAGATAGAGACCTGCTAGACCTAAGATAAAACAGAGAGCTATTGAGCCACAAGCGTCATTAAAAGAGACGCCTCAGAGCACCTTTGTGACACAATTTAGTGTTGAATATTCCAAAGTTAGCAAGATTGTTAGAAAGCACCTCCCAATTCTAGCATATGATTGGCAATGGGCAGCGATAGCAGCAGGAGGTATTAGGTGTGCCGCTCGTAGAGCCTCTACTGTTGCGACTTATGTTAGCCCTAGCTTCTATAAGGACAAGAAAATGTTGCAGCCAAATTGGTTAACAACGAAAAGCAGCTATAGATGTGGACATGGTAAATGGTGCGATCATACCGTGGTGGCTAAATCACTTAGATCTACCGGAAATGGTAATGATTTTATAATAAGGTCGTACCTTAATTGTAATACAACATATGCTATATATCTGATTACCTGTAAGATTTGCCACTTGCAGTATGTTGGCTGCACCACATTAAAGTGAGGATACGTAAACACATTTCGGACGTGCCGCACCATGGGAGCCGCAGTGTGTCTGCGGCTAGCATGCACTTTGCGGTAGCCCATGGTGGAGACACGTCCGGCATGCAAGTACAGGGGATTGAGAGGGTTAAAGCACCAGTCAGAGGAGGTGATCACAAGAGGAAACTTCTCAACAGGGAATCCTTCTGGATTTTTCAGTTGACCAGCCGCCAGCCTAGGGGACTGGATCTGATTGGATTGGATCTGATATTGCAGCAATAATGCTATGTGATATAGTGATATATATTTTCCCACTCTAGAATTTCTTTTGTGTCGAATATTGATGTTTTTAGCTAAATAATTATATAACTTTTAAAACAGAAGAGTTGATGTATGTGATTGGCAGCGTCTTATTTGGGTCACATGACAGCCCAATTAGGGGCACAGGGGTTGACCCACTTTACATGCTGCGCTCAGTTGTGTCTTCAGTATGTCATGAGTAAGGGCTTATATACCTGACAGCCTGAAATGCGTAGACTAAGACTGGTTGGACTGGATGTTTAATTTTTTACCGCTCTAATAAAATACCGTTGAACCTTTGCGAAATTGAGCTGGATGTTCGTTTTCGGTTTTGGATACAAATATATAAGATATATGAATATACAAAACACATGATAAAAATAGGATCATTGCACAAAAAAAAAGAAAAGGGCATGAAATTTGTTTGAAATATAAAAACACATAATGGCTAAATATTCCTCCATTAACAGTCCAATAATAATAGTTCATTCATTGATAGAAATGCATAAGTTCCTGATGGATATCTAGAATTGAGCCTAAAATCCAATGAGCTTCCCTCAAGAGGAGGGTTTACTTATGATCTCCTCCTCTTGGGGGAAGTGTCACCTTCTCAATTTCAAACGCTCGAAAATGCTTAGTACTACGACCATGTGTTTGAATAAAATGTCCTGCTGCGTTCAAAATATTGGTAGAGAAAGGATCGGAGATATAATTAAGATGCTCCAATATCCTAGTTTTGAACTTTTTCGACGAACTGCCGACATACATTAAATTGCAAGCAATACATTGAATGATATACACAGTGCCGACAGTGTTGCAGTTGATGTACCGTATTTTTCGCCCTATAAGACGCACCCCCCCCCCCCCAAAAAAAAGTGGGGGGAAAATAGCACTGCGTCTTATGGGGCGAATGCTGCAATTTTACACTGATACATCGCTGCTGCACAGCGCGGCCGGCATGTGCATCATCGGGAAGGAGGAAGGACTGGGGGCCGGCATCTTGTTTTGTAATGGTAGCGGGGCCCAGTGCAGTAACTGTATTCTACTACACCGGGCCCCGCTCACTGTAGTAATCATATAGGCAATGTTAATTCATCTCCAATCCAGGCTGTAGAACGGTACTTACTACTAACTTCCATAGCAGGCAGGTGTCACGACCTTTGCTGTGTGCGCCGTGACACTGGTGCCATGCTTGCTGCTGCCGGTGGCTATGTGTTGCTGTTATGGCATGTGGTGGCAGTGTCTCGGCTTTGGCTGTGTGCGCCGTGACATGGTTGCCACGCATGCTGTTGCCGGGGGCAACGTTGTGGCTGGTGTGTGCACTTCCCCTTTAAGTTGTAGCCTTCCCCTGTCTGGTGCAGTAAGGGTTAACTACCTTGCTGGGTGTGGTCACTAGGTGCTTCTTATACCTGTGGCTTAAGGTCAGGAGTCAGTGGTACTCCAGCCTTGGTGTGTGCTGGAGTTATGCTCCTTGTCTGGTTGTTCCATCTTCCAGCGTGAGGGCCACCTAGTGGGACATCGATGTCTCCAGCGATGTCTTCCCATTCTATCCTCCATGTTCCCCTACCTTACTTGTGTGGATGTTTGGTGTAGGTTTATGTTCAGGGTTTGGTGTCTCGTCTTGTTGTTGTTACATGTCTGGTAAGTTGGCGTTTTATGTCCAGCATGTATGCAAGTCATACCCTGTTAGTTGTACCTCCGGAAGGGGGCTCCATGGTTTCCCTGAGGGGTGAACCAGAAGCCAAGTCTGGGTCCTGTTGCTGGAGTGCTGGTTCCTGTGTGTCAGTACGTACTGCATCCGCTTGGTGTTTGGATTGCAGTACGTTTGTATGGGTTCCAGTTTACCTTGGTGTGGTGTTTATTTGTCATTCCACTTGGCTTCCTTTCCCTACTGCTAGGCCATTTGAGACTCCTGTTCATCCGTGTCTGGGAAGAACAGGTTGTCTCCCCCCTGCTCCTATGAGAGGGATTATCATGGCGACTCAGGGCCAAAGGTATCCTGGGTATGAGCCGTTCTACCATCCAGGTCCGCTTATACGGTGAGGAGTTAGGGTGAGGATTAGGGACGCTGTAGGAGGTGACCTGCTCCCTGATCATGGCATCCTGGCCTAGCTGCTTCCCTATTATACCTTACATTGTACCCCACCATAACAGCAGGAGGTTGGGCGAGCGGGCGGGAGCAGGCAGCGTAACTCACTACGTCACGCGCCTGCTCCGCCCACTTTATGAATGAAGCAGACGTAGCAGGTGAGTGCCATTCCCAGATGGCCCAATAATAGTGCCATCCCCAGATGCCCCCATAACAGTGCCATCCCCAGATGCCCCCATAACAGTACCATCCCCCAGATGCCCCCATAACAGTGCCATCCCCAGATGCTCCCATAACAGTGCCACCCCCAGATGCCCCCATAACAGTGTCATCCACAGATGCCCCCATAACAGTGCCATCCACAGACCCCCATAACAGTGTGTCATCCACAGACCCCCATAACAGTACATCATCCACAGATCCCTCATAATAGTGTCATCCACAGACCACCATTAGTTCAAAACCCACCAAACGCACACCTTTTGGCTCAAAATATTTTTTTTCTTATTTTCCTCCTCAAAAACCTATTTGCGTCTTATGGGCAGGTGCGTCTTATAGGGCGAAAAATACGGTAATGTTTAATAGGAAAAATAGTGGAGTGGTCAGCATTATGAAAGATCTTAGTATTCAGTGCATAATTGCAGGTTTTACACGGATGGCCCCACATTTGGTGATGCCTTTGTATTTAATCCATGTATCACCTGCTGATCTGCACTGCCGTGCAAAAAGTGAATGTGAAAGGACATTTTCCAAAATGGGTGGTCGTCTGGACACTATCCTGTAGCCACTTCGTAAAACACTGTGCTAGGTCTGTTCCTCATAAAGAATGGGTAAGCCTTTTAACAATCTCTTGTATTTGACTAATTTGTCGACTGTATGTCAACACTAAAGTCGGCAATTTAGAACCATCGCGATTAAAGGTGGATTTTATTTCATCATTCCTTCTTTTCATTTTATTTTTAAATAATAACTCCTGTCTGGACTTATTAGTCGCAATGGTTTGGGCTCTGGATAGCATCCAAAAAGGGTGACCCCTATTCAAAAGCCATGAGTGAATAATTTGACACTCCCTTTAAAAGCGCAGCAAGTGTACTGCAATTCCTGCGCGCACGCATAAACTCGCCCACAGGAATAGACTTAATAGTATGGACAGGATGATGGCTATTTGCTCATAAGACAGTGTTACCTGTGGTGGGGATCTTTTTAATCCTTAATCCTCAAGGAATCATCATCTTCTCATTCATCTCTTGGATAGGTAGAAAAAACTTCCTCAAAACATATGTAGTCCCTAAGTTCTTATACTTACTCCAAGCTCTCCCTATCTGGCTCCCACGTACCTTTTTTTCCAAGATACGCAGGATGTTCTTTTTCTTCCTCTGGGGTGGGAGATCTCCTAGAATTGCCTATTCTCTACTGACGAGATTTGGCGGCTTTGGGCTCCCAGACATCCATTTATATTATAGAGCAGTGCAACTGAGCAGAAGCATAGCCTTACTTTCTCCACCCCCCCCGAATCGTTGCACGCAATTGGAGATTCCTCCTAGCAGACAGGGAGAGAATGACACTGTGGGGGATCCAACACGCTACACATTATGACTCACCTCCATGCTTCTTGCTGAAGGGAGTATTAGCCGAGTGGTCAACGTTTTTTAAGACTCAGGCCCTCCGTTTTCCTCACCCCAATTTACCCCTGGACCTGCTGCAGCCCTATATTCACCCTGGGGTTCTGGAACCCTCTGGAGTTTGGTCTTTTTTAACTAACCTTTCACTGAAGGAGATTTCTCAACTGGAGGGAAAACTAAAATGGTACAAAATTCTGGCCCTCCCTAAAGTACAGAAAGCCCAGTTCTTGCATCTATTAGATTTCCGCAGAGATATACGACGCATTACTTTGCCACCCGTTCCCCACAGATCTACTTCCTGGATTGAAAAATTACTAGATGTAACCCAGCTCTCAAAAAAGTTACTCTCCCTCACATATATGTAACTGCTATTCTCCGCACCGCCAAAGCTATATTTCTTAGAGGCCTAAAATTGTTAACGAGGTGTTACAAAACCCCAGAATTCCTACATTCGATTAACCCGGAGATCTCTAACCTTTGTTGGAGGTGCGGGACGGAAGTGGACTCCCTCTCCCACATTTGGTGGAACTGCCCAAAAATAAAACCTTTTTGGGTGGAAATGTGCTCAGCAATAAATCAAATTTGCTCTACAAAAATTTCTCTAGACCCCAAATTAATTCTGTTATGGTGCCCGAATACGACCATCACCCCATTACCCCATCCAGCCTTGACCTTTACTCATCCCATACCTTTGGAGGAACAGCTCTGCTCCCACCACATCATCCTGGATAGATAAAGTAGACCAGATATATTGCTTTGAGGAGCTAGCTCATTGGGAAATGAACACACGGACTAGATTCTTGAAGATCTGAGGCCCTTGGAAAGTCTATAGAGAGTTTAAATGATAGCATTCCCCCTCTATTGTCAAATGTGATTAGGTATTTGTCCATATTACATCTGTTTCTAGGTTTCTAGGTGTCCACTAGACCCTATTTCTATTTAAGTTTTTGAGTAGCTTTATCTAGTCCCTGATTGGACTCTAGATTTATTAGATCACTGAAGTTACCAAATTCAGACCACATTACAAAACATTATCTCTAACAGTTCTGACCACCGCTTGCATTAACAGTACCTACATACAAGAAGACATCTTCGTTAGTCCCCCCCCTCCCTCTCCACCTTCTCCCCATTGTGATACCCTCCTTTCCCACCACTTTTCTCTTTCATTAAATTCTTTGAGTTTATTTAGTAGATATGCATAACACTTGTATATCAATTACCTTCCTCCAGCTCTGACCTTAGAGGGAGGACCAGGTCATCATTCTGAAATAAGGCAACCAGAAGTGCTGGATCTCTACCAACTATACAGTTTTATTGTGTGATGTTGCTTTATTGTTATATGAATATGTATCTATGGAATGTATAATTTCTTTCTTCAATAAAAAGAGAATTGATTTAAAAAAAAATATATAAGTATATACAATGAGGAACAGAAGTATTTGAACACCCTGCGATTTTGCAAGTTCTTCCACTTAGAAATCATGGAGGGTCTGAAATTATATAGTTTTATGGGGTTTGTTTTTACACTGTTCCCTATGTGATGAAACTGACCTGTTCTCTTCATTCTCTGGGTTAGTATAATTACAGTGATACCACATTTATATAGTTTTATGGGGTTTGTTTTTACACTGTTCCCTATGAGATAAAACTGACCTGTTCTCTTCATTCTCCGGGTCAGTACGATTACAGAGATACCACATTTATATAGTTTTATAGGTTTGTTTTTACACTATTCCCTATGAGATAAAACTGACCTGTTCTCTTCATTCTCCGGGTCAGTACGATTACAGTGATACCACATTTATATAGTTTTATGGGTTTTGTTTTTACAGCGTTCCCTATGAGATAAAACTGACCTGTTCCCTTCATTCTCTGGTCAGTACGATTACAGTGATACCACATTTATATAGTTTTATGGGTTTTGTATTTACAGTGTTCCCTATGAGATAAAACTGACCTGTTCTCTTTATTCTCCGGGTCAGTACGATTACAGTGATACCACATTTATATAGTTTTATGGGTTTTGTTTTTACAGCGTTCCCTAAGAGATAAAACTGACCTGTTCTCTTCATTCTCCGGGTCAGTACGATTACAGTGATACCACATTTATATAGTTTTATGAGTTTTGTGTTTACAGCGTTCCCTATGAGATAAAACTGACCTGTTCTCTTCATTCTCCGGGTCAGTACGATTACAGTGATACCACATTTATATAGTTTTATGGGTTTTGTGTTTACAGCGTTCCCTATGAGATAAAACTGACCTGTTCCCTTCATTCTCCGGTCAGTACGATTACAGTGATACCACATTTATATAGTTTTATGGGTTTTGTATTTACAGTGTTCCCTAAGAGATAAAACTGACCTGTTCTCTTCATTCTCCGGTCAGTACGATTACAGAGATACCACATTTATATAGTTTTATGGGTTTTGTATTTACAGTGTTCCCTAAGAGATAAAACTGACCTGTTCTCTTCATTCTCCGGTCAGTACGATTACAGTGATACCACATTTATATAGTTTTATGAGTTTTGTTTTTACAGCGTTCCCTATGAGATAAAACTGACCTGTTCTCTTCATTCTCCGGGTCAGTACGATTATAGTGATACCACATTTACAGTGAGAAACAGAAGTATTTGAACACCCTGCGATTTTGCAAGTTCTCCCACTTAGGAATCATGGAGGGGTCTGAAATCCACATTGTAGGTGCATTCCCACTTTGAGAGACAGAATTTTAAAAAATCTGGAAATCCCATTGTATGATTTTTAAAGAATTTCCTTGCACTGCTGAACATAAGTATTTGAACACCTGAGAAACAGCAAGAATTCTGTCTCTCAAAGACCTGTTACTGTGCCTTTAAAAAGTCCACCTCTACTCCACTCACTAATCTAACTTAGTAGCACCTGTCTGAGCTCTTTAAAGACCCCTGTCTACCCCAGAGTTAATCAGATGCCAACTACTACCATGGGAAAGACCAAAGAGCTGTCAAAAGACACCAGAGACAAAATTGTGGACATCCACAAGGCTGTAAAAGCTACGGGGCAATTTCCAAGCAGCTTGGTGAAAATAGATCAACTGTTGGAGCAATTGTTAGAAAATGGAAGAAGCTAAAGACGACTTTTAGTCTCCCTCAGACTGGGGCATGCAATATCAAGAAAGGTGAGGAATCAGCCCAGAACTACAAGGGAGGAGCTGGTCAATGACAGGAAGAGAGCTGGGACCACAGTTTCAAAGGTCACTGTCAGTAGAACACTACGCCGTCTTGGTTTCAAATCATATCATGACCATGCATTGCACGGAAGGTTCCCCTGCTCAAGTCATCACATGTCCAGGCCTGTCTGAAGTTTGTCAATGACTATCTGGATGATCCAGAGGAGGCATGGGAGAAAGTCATGTGGTCAGATGAGATTGGTCTAAAGTTCACTCGTGTTTGGAGGAAAAAGAAGGATGAGTTGCATCTCAAGAACACCATCCCTACAGTGGAGCATTGGGGGGGGGGGGGTAACATCATGCTTTGGGGGTGCTTTTCTGCAAAGGGGACAGGACGACTGCAATATATTAAGGAGAGGATGAATGGGGCCATTTATTGTGAGATTTTGAGCAACAACCTCCTTCCCTCAGTCAGAGCATTGAAGATGGGTCGTGGCTGGGTCTTCCAACATGACAACGACCTGAAGCACACAGCCAGGATAACCAAGGAGTGGCTCCATAAGAAGCATATCAAGGTTCTGGAGTGGCCTAGCCAGTCTCCAGACCTAAATCCAATAGAACATCTTTGGAGGGAGCTGAAACTTTGTGTTGCTCAGCGACAGCCCCGAAACCTAACAGATCTATTATTATTATTTATTATTAACGCGCCATTCATTCCAATGCGCTGTACATTTGAGAAGAGGTATACATACACAATACAGACAATTTCACTAATCATAAACAAGACAAGTTACAAACTGGTACAGGAGAGGGGGCCCTGCCCGTGAGGGCTTACAATCTACATGGTATGGGAGAAGGACACAGTAGGTGCTGGTGAAGTTGGTCATGGCGGTATAGAGGCAGCAGGGTCACTGGTTGTAGGCTTGTCTGAATAGGTTGGTTTTCAGGTTTCTTTTGAAGGATTCCACTGTAGATGAGAGTCTGATATGCTGGGGTAGCAAGTTCCAGAGTGTGGGGGATGCACGGGAGAAATCTTGGAGTCGATTGTGGGAAGAGGCGATAAGAGGAGAGGAGAGAAGGAGGTCTTGTGAGGATCGGAGAGTGCGTGTGGGTATGTATCGGGAAAGTAGCTCAGAGATGTAGGGAGGGGACAGGTTATGGACGGCCTTGTATGTATTTGTTAGTACTTTGAAGTGAATTCGCTGGGCGATGGGGACCCACTGAAGGGATTGGCAGAGGGGAGAGGCAGAGGAGTAATAGGGTGAGAGGTGGATTAGTCGGGCAGCAGAGTTGAGGATAGATTAGAGGGGTGTGAGAGTGCTAGATCGAAGGCCACAGGAGGAGAGTGTTGCAGTAGTCTAGAAGGGAAATGATGAGGGCATGTACAAGCATTTTTGCAGATTCAAAATTAAGGAAAACGTGGATGCGGGAGATGTTTTTGAGTTGGAGGCGGCAGGTGGTGAAAAGGGCTTGGATGTGCGGTCGGAAGGAAATGGCAGAATCCAAGGTCACTCCAAGGCAGCGGACTTGGGTTAGGGTTAGGAGACAGGTTATGGACGGCCTTGTATGTATTTATTAGTACTTTGATGTGAATTCGCTGGGCAATGGGGAGCCACTGAAGGGATTGGCAGAGGGGAGAGGCAGAGGAGTAATAGGGTGAGAGGTGGATTAGTCTGCAGCAGAGTTGAGGATAAATTAGAGGGGTGCGAGAGTGCTAGATGGAAGGCCACAGAGGAGAGTGTTGCAGTAGTCTAGATGGGAAAAGATGAGGGCATGTACAAGCATTTTTGCAGATTCAAAGTTAAGGAAAGTGCGGATGCGGGAGATGTTTTTCAGTTGGAGGCAGCAGGTGGTGGAGAGGGCTTGGATGTGTGGTCGGAAGGAAGGGGCAGAATCCAAGGTCACTCCAAGGCAGCGGACTTGGGTTAGGGTTAGGAGATCTGTGTGGAGGAGTCGGCCAAACTCCCTGCTGCAGTGTGTACAAACCTGGGCAAGAAATACAGGAAATGTTTGATCTCTGTAATTGCAAACAAAGGCTTCTGTACCAAATATTAACACTGATTTTCTCAGGTGTTCAAATACTTATGTTCAGCCGTGCAAGACAAAGAAACTCTTTAAAAATCATACAATGGGATTTCCTAATTTTTTTTTAATTATTATTGTGTCTCAGAGTGGGAATGCACCTACAATGTGTATTTCAGACCCCTCCATGATTTCTAAGTGGGAGAACTTGCAAAATCGCAGGGTGTTCAAATTCTTCTGTTCCTCACTGTAAATGTTGTATTAGTGTAATTGTACTGACCCGGAGAATGAAGAGAGCAGATCAGTTTTATCTCATAGGGAACGCTGTAAAAACAAAACCCATAAAACTATATAAATGTGGTATCTCTGTAATCGTACTGACCCGGAGAATGAGGAGAACAGGTCAGTTTTATCTCATAGGAAACGCTGTAAAAACAAAACCCATAAAACTATATAAATGTGGTATTGCTGTAATCGTACTGACCCGGAGAATGAAGAGAACAGGTCAGTTTTATCTCATAGGGAACACTGTAAATACAAAACCCAAAAAACTATATAAATGTGGTATCACTGTAATCGTACTGACCCGGAGAATGAAGGGAACAGGTCAGTTTTATCTCATAGGGAACGCCATAAAAACAAAACCCATAAAACTATATAAATGTGGTATCACTGTAATCGTACTGACCCGGAGAATGAAGAGAACAGGTCAGTTTTATCTCATAGGGAACACTGTAAAAACAAAACCCATAAACTATATAAATGTGGTATCACTGTAATCGTACTGACCCAGAGAATGAAGAGAGCAGATCAGTTTTATCTCATAGGGAACGCTGTAAATACAAAACCCATAAAACTATATAAATGTGGTATCACTGTAATTGTACTGACCCGGAGAATGAAGGGAACAGGTCAGTTTTATCTCATAGGGAACACTGTAATAACAAAACCCATGAAACTAAATAAATGTGGTATCACTGTAATCGTACTGACCCGGAGAATGAAGAGAACAGGTCAGTTTTATCTCATAGGGAACAGTGTAAAAACAAACCCCATAAAACTATATAAATGTGGTATCACTGTAATCGTACTGACCCGGAGAATGGAGACAGCAGGTCAGTTTCATCTTATTGGGAACGCTGTAAAAAACGAAACCCATAAAACTATATAAATGTGGTATCGCTGTAATCAAACTGACCTGGAAAATGTAGAGAACAGGTCAGTTTTATTTTATAGTGAACGCTGTAAGAACAAAAGCCATGAAACTATATAAATGTGGTATCACTGTAATTGTACTGACCCGGACAATGAAAGGAACAGTCAGTTTTATCTCATAGGGAACACAATAAAAACTAAAGCCATAAAACTATATAAATCTGGAATCATTGTAATCGTACCTTCAGTGATAATTTAAAGAACAGGTCAGTTTTATCTTATAGGGAACGCCGTAAACACAACACCCATAAAACTATATAAATGTGATATCACTATAATCGTACTGACTGGGAGAATGAAGAGAACAGGTCCATTTTATCTCATAGGAAATTCCGTAAAAACAAAACTCATAAAACTAAATACATATGGTATCACTGTAATCGTACTGACCCAGAGAATGCCCACTAATTTTTTAACACCGAGTCATAGAGAAAATGCTGAGAAGAGCCTCCACTAATCAAAACTAACACACAAAAAAGCTAATCCCGGGCAACAATTGCCAATTTGGTCACATTGATGATGACGCGCCGAGCCCGTGGATCACGTGATCGGAGAATCAACCTGCAAATGACCTCCCATAGATACCACAAGGCATAAAATACAAAATTACATGATGTATGAATTAGGAACAATGAATTATATTTATGAGTGGGTAAATATTTTACACATAAAATACATAACAATTCATGTATCAATATTAAAAATTGAGAATAAAAATTTAAAAATGTGAATAAATGAATTCATAAATAAATAGTTGACCCGGAGAATGAAGAGAACAGGTCAGTTTTATCTTATAGGGACACCATAAACACAACACCCATAAAAATTTATAAATGTGGTATCACTGTAATTGTACTGACCCGGAGAATGAAGAGAACAGGTCAGTTTTATCTTATAGGGACACCATAAACACAACACCCATAAAACTATATAAATGTGGTATCACTGTAATCGTACTGACCGGAGGATGAAGAGAACAGGTCAGTTTTATCTCATAGGGAACGCTGTAAAAACAAAACCCATAAACTATATAAATGTGTTATCACTGTAATCGTACTGACCCAGAGAATGAAGAGAGCAGGTCAGTTTTATCTCATAGGGAACACTGTAATAACAAAACCTATAAAGCTATATAAATGTGGTATCACTGTAATTGTACTGACCGGAGAATGAAGAGAACAGGTCAGTTTTATCTCATAGGGAACGCTGTAAATACAAAACCCATAAACTATATAAATGTGTTATCTCTATAATCGTACTGAACTGGAGAATGAAGGGAACAGGACAGTTTTATCTCATAGGGAACACTGTAATAACAAAACCCATAAACTATATAAATGTGGTATCACTGTAATCGTACTGACCCGGAGAATGAAGAGTACAGGTCAGTTTTATCTTATAGGGAATGCCATAAACACAACACCCATAAAACTATATAAATGTGGTATCACTGTAATCGTACTGACCTGGAGAATGAAGGGAACAGGTCAGTTTTATCTCATAGGGAACGCTGTAAAAACAAAACCCATAAAACTATATAAATGTGGTATCACTGTAGTTGTACTGACCCGGAGAATGAAGGGAACAGGTCAGTTTTATCTCATAGGGAACACTGTAATAACAAAACCCATGAAACTAAATAAATGTGGTATCACTGTAATCGTACTGATATGGAGAATGAAAGGAACAGGTCAGTTTTATCTCATAGGGAACACCATAAAAACTAGAGCCATAAAACTATAAAAATGTGGAATCATTGTAATCGTACTGACCCCGAAAATGTAAAGAATAGGTCAGTTTTATCTCATAGGGAACGCTGTAAACACAAACCCCATAAAGCTATATAAATGTGGTATCACTGTAATCGTACTGACCCGGAGAATGAAGAGAACAGGTCAGTTTTATCTCATAGGGAACGCTGTAAACACAAAACCCATAAAACTATATAAATGTGGTATCACTGTAATTGTACTGACCCGGACAATGAAAGGAACAGGTCAGTTTTATCTCATAGGGACACAATAAAAACTAAAGCCATAAAACTATATAAATCTGGAATCATTGTAATCGTACCTTCCCTGAGAATTTAAAGAACAGGTCAGTTTTATCTTATAGGGAATGCCGTAAACACAACACCCATAAAACTATATAAATGTGGTATAACTGTAATCGTACTGACCTGGAGAATAAAGAGAACAGGTCAGTTTTATCTCATAGGGAAAGCTGTAAAAACAAAACTCATAACACTATATAAATGTGGTATCGCTGTAATCGTACTGACCGGAGAATGAAGAGAACAGGTCAGATTTATCTCATAGGGAACACTGTAAAAACAAAACCCATAACACTATATAAATGTGGTATCGCTGTAATCGTACTGACCGGAGAATGAAGAGAACAGGACAGTTTTATCTCATAGGGAACGCTGTAAATACAAAACCCATAAACTATATAAATGTGGTATCACTGTAATCGTACTGACCCGGAGAATGAAGGGAACAGGTTAGTTTTATCTCATAGGGAAAGCTGTAAAAACAAAACCCATAACACTATATAAATGTGGTATCCCTGTAATCGTACTGACCTAGAGAATGAATAGAACAGGTTATTCTCTTACGTCCTACCAACAGCACAGATGGGGTTAACCACCTCCCGTGGACTGGTAGGACCGGCAGAATTTTTTATGAGCCCAAGTAATAAAACAATAAAACAATTAAGTATCCCCTATAATAGGAGGGAATCACCCCCAGCCCACTGTGTTGTTTTCTGTCCTGGTGGACTGGCGGTGATCCCCTCTTTTTTTTCTAGGGGATCTTTTCTTTTTGCCAGGTGTCTTGGGGTGCTAACCCCTATGTTTTCCGGGCTTTTGCCATTCTTCTTTAATAAACTTGGCCGGCAGCTTACCTGCTGCCAGCTCCACACAGCTGCGCTTTGCTGAAGTCGTTTTGGAGTCGTCCTCAGTCCAGTTTTCTCATGGCCGATGGGCGCCGCCATCTTCCGGAAGTGGCGTTGAAGTGCTCTGATGTCACTTCCGGGTTTTCCTTGCGGAGAGGTTTCGTATTTGCTGAGGATATTATGATACTTGTGGCGGTCTTTTCCTCCTGTTTGGAGGATTTGTAGTTATTACTTGTTTTAATGGGAAACTTTGATTTAGTTATAGTGGGTTTTTCCCTCTGGGGGCGAGGTTTTGTTTCTGGGTCCAACCCTTTCCCTATCTAAGGAAGCATTGTGCACCAGCTTGGTTTCTTCTGGCTGCATTCTTCTCAAGCTAGCTCCCAGAGTCCCTATAAGTCGGTTTTTCTCCACTTATTGGTGCCTTATTCTTCTTCTGGTCCTGATTTTTAGCTTCCTCCGGTCTGCCTCTTACCTTTTCTCCTTAACATTTATATGTAATTTACAAATGTTCTACTTGTCTTTTCTCCCGCAGTGATGTCTTCTCTGCGGGATTCGGATGGCAGAAAGGCGAGTTCTAAGAGGAAGCATTTATTCTGCTACGATTGTAGCACTCTTTTGGAGGATAGCTGTCCCTACTCCAGGTGTGACAGCTGCCGTCCGAGGTTCCAAGCTTCGAGTGAACCTACGATGCAGGATATGTATTAATGGGTGAAGAGCTGTGTGGATGGGTCCATCAAGGGAGTCGTAAACCTGCTTGATGAATGGCTTCCTGCTCAGACCCCTATGGAGTCCTCTGCTCCTGTGGAGAGGCCTTCTGTGGTCTCCTTAGTTTCTTCCTCCTCAGATGAGGAGGAGCTTACTTCGTGTTTTTTTCCTCCAGAGAAGACACAAAAGCTACTCAAGTCCATCAGGTCAGGGGACCATGATGTTGACCCGGGGGAGCCTTTCTGATTCCGCTAGTTGGGCACTTCGTGTCTTTAAGGCGGATGAGACCCTCTTCTCTGTCATGCGTACAGGGTGGAAGAAACCTGAGAAAGGTCCAGTTCTAATGAAGAAATTTAGAACCATGTTCCCGATGGCTAAATCCTTGGTGGAATCGTGGGGTTCCATTTCCAAGGTGGACATGGCTATTGCCAAATTGTCCAGATGCACTATAGTTCTAGCAGACAATGGGTCTAGTCTGCAGGATCCCCTTGACAGGAGAGTGGAGTGCACTCTGAGGAGAGGTTACACGACAGCCGCAGCTTCCGCTTCTACAGCCATTGCTGCTACCGAGGTCTCTACGTTCCTCCGGAATTGCCTGAACCAGATTCAGATGGACGTGGATCAGAAGGTGTCTCTTGATGACATTCTGGCTGCTTTCAAGACCATTAACCTGGCAACAGATTTCTTCTGCAATACTGCACAGCTTCAGCTGAAATTGGCGGCCAAATCCATGGCCTTTGTGGCTTAAGCCTTGGGTCGCTGACAACTGCTCTATATATAACTTATGTGGCCTTCCCTTTGAGCCCAACCATTTGTTTGGCTCGGAGCTAGATAAAATCATGGAAGGCCTGTCAGATAAGAAGGGGAAGAGTCTTCCCCAACAGTCTTTTTGAGGGTGGGGCAGACAGAATCGTGGAGGTAGGTCTGGCCAGCAGTCAAGAGCTCGAAGGGACTGGGGAGCGCAGCAAAGAGGTTCGAAGCGCTCTCGCGAAGGAGCCAAGGATAAAAGGTCCACCTCCTGACTACGGGCCTCCTCGAGTCTCTTGGATGACTCCTGTTACTCCTGCCAGAAAACTTCCCCATTCCTCTGCCTCATCTTCCCATCGGGGGCCATCTTTCCCACTTCAAGGAAAGTTGGATCCAAGATGTTTCAGATCCCTGGGTCCTGAACATCATCTCTGACGGGTATTTAATCAATCTTATCTCTCTTCCTCCAGACAGGTTCATCAAGACCAAGCTCTTACAGGCTGCCAAGCAGTCGGTTCTGAAAGTTTACATTCAGGACTACATCTGCAAGGGGGCTCTAAGACTTCAAGGACTGACCATCATTCCTTATCTGGACGATTGGCTTTTAAAAGCCTATTCTCTAGCAGTCCTAACCCACCATCTTCATGTAGCAATCTCCTTTCTGTTCCGCCTGGGTTGGATTATCAACTGGCAGAAGTCGTACATGAACCTGTTGACTTCAGTAAGAAATCTAGGCTTCATAATCGACTCCGTCGGGATGTCTCTCCAGTTGACTCCAGAAAGAAGATCCCGAATACAGAACACGGCAGAGTTCCTATCCGTTCCTCAGCGAGTCCCAATTCAGACTCTCATGAAAATGTTGGGGCTCATGTCAGCGTCTGCGGAAGCAGTTCCTTGGGCTCTATGGCACCTCCGCCCTCTACAGTCGGGGGTCTTCTCCAAATGGAATGGCAGCCCTGCCGGGCTAAACTCCCTGTGCTCCCTGTCTTGGCGATCTCGGTATTCCCTCAGATGGTGGTTCCATCTTTCAGAGGGGAAGTCTATGACCCAGCCAACCTGGATCATATTGACTACACGAAGATGCGTCCCAAGTAGGCTGGGGCGCTCACCTAGACAACTCTCCAGTCCACGGAACCTGGTCTCCTCAGGAGCGGCTTCTTTCATCCAATCTCCGCAAGATTCGAGCTATCAGGCTAGCCCTCCTTCACTTCGCCCCTCAGATCCGGGGCAAAGCTGTGAAAGTCCAGTCAGACAGTATGACTGCGGTACTTTACATCAACAAGCAGGGTGGCACAAGATCACTTCCCCTCTTATCAGAGATCGGGGTGATTCTGGATTGGGCAGAGTTGAACCTTTCCCACTTATCTGCGATCCACATTCGAGGCTCCCTCAATATTATAGCGGATCGGCTGAGCCGCGGTCTTTCAACAGTGGAGTGTTCTTTACATCCAGAGATATTCAAGCAGATAGTCCTCAAGTGGGGGATGCCAGATGTGGATCTTATGGCAACAAGGTTCAACGCCAAGGTGGAGAGGTTTTGCTCCCTTTACAGGGAGGACAACCCCCTGGCGATAGATGCCTGGAGGTTCAGGCTGGCTTACATCTTCCCTCCGTTTTCCATGATTCCGAGGGTATTGATGAAAATCCATTAGGATCAGGCCTCGGTGATAGCCATCATACCGTTTTGGCCGAAGAGATCCTGGTTTACCCAACTCACCTAAATGAATCGAGGGCAATATTGGAGGCTCCCCCCTCAGCAGACCCTGGTGTTGTGGGACATTCACCTCTGCTCAGATATGCACAGGTTCAACCGGACAGCCTGGAAGTTGATCAGTCCCTTCCCAGAATAGAAGGGCTTTCAGTCGGTCCTGAGAACGCTGTCTCATTCAAGCCTTTGAGCCTTTGGAGGAGGTGGATTTCAAGTTCGTCACATGGAAACTTGTTTTTCTCCTTGCAGTGACTTCGGCCAAGAGGGTCTGTGAGCTTCAAGCTCTCTCAGCACACGAGCCCTATACTATCTTTTTGAAATAACGGGTCCTTCTAAGATTTCTCCCATACTTTAGGCCAACGTTTAGTGATGTCCCAAACTATTCGCTGGCGAACATATGCGATGTTCGGTCCGCCCCCTATACATCATCAGTGAGCAAACTTTGACCCTGTACCTCACAGTCAGCAGACAGCAGCCAATCAGCAGCAGACCCTCCCTCCCAGACCCTCCCACCTCCTGGACAGCATCCATTTTAGATTCATTCGGAAGCTGCATTCTTAGTGAGAGGAGGGACAGTACTGATGCTGCTGATCTAATAGGGAAAGCGTAGACTGTATTGTGTGCACACCACTCATATAGGGTATCACAGTACCTTGCAGATAAAAAAAGTAAATTTATTTTTTCTCTGTGATATAATCGCAGTTGCAAGCCAGTGTGTGTCAGGCCCACACAGACTGTACTGTGCCCACTGGCCAGGCAACCACTCATACCGTTACAGGGTGTCACAATACCTTGCAGATAAAAAAAAGTCAAATTATTTTTTAACTGTGATATAATCTCAGTTGCAAGCCAGTGTGTGTCAGGCCCACACAGACTGTACTGTGCCCACTGGCCAGGCCACCACTCATACCCACCACTCATACCGTTACAGGATGTCACAATACTTTGCAGATAAAAAAAGTCAAATTATTTTTTATCTGTGATATAATTGCAGTTGCAAGCCAGTGTGTGTCAGGCCCACACAGACTGTACTGTGCCCACTGGCCAGGCCACCACTCATACCTTTACAGGGTGTCACAATACCTTGCAGATAAAAAAAAGTCAATTTATTTTTTCTCTGTGATATAATCGCAGTTGCAAGCCAGTGTGTGTCAGGCCCACACAGACTGTACTGTGCCCACTGCCCACCACTTATTTAGGGTGGCACAGTACCTTGCACGCATAGTACCCCTTATCAAAAAAAATATGACAGGCAGAGGCAGGCCACCCCGCAGGGGCCGTCGTGGTCGTGGTGCTGTGATTTCCACTGGCCCTGGAATAATGCCCAGTGTTCAGAGGCCACGTACCCTGAACCTGAAAAATTCTGAGAACATAGTTGACTGGCTTACACAGGACACCTAATCTTCAACAGTTTCCGCTAAGAACCTTGACGCACGATCCTCCTCCAGCTGAGCTTTGGTCACCTGCTCTCAAGTTACCACTCTCCCGCCCGCCACCACCACTACCACCACAGCCGCTTCACTTGATCCCTCAGAGGAGTTATTTACACATCAGTTGGATGAAATTAGTGATGCACAACCATTATTGCCAGAGGATGTAGATAACAGGGATATGTCTCAGTCAGGCAGGATTACACACATGGACGTACAGTGTGATGATGATGATGTTCTACCCGCTGCTGCTTCCTTTGCTGAGGTCACAGATACAAGTGAAGTGGTTGATGATGACGACGATGTGTCTGTGGATGCCACGTGGGTGCCTGCTCGAAGAGAAGAAGAAGAGGGGGAAAGTTCAGAAGGGGAGACACAGAGAAGGAGGAGACGAGTTGGAAGCAGGGGGAGGTCGTCGCAAGGAGCTAGTGGCACAGTCAGACAGCATGTATCGGCACCCGGGGTCAGCCAGACAGCATGCCAATCAACGCATGCTGTTGCCACCACCAGAATGCCATCATTGCAGAGCTCAGCAGTGTGGCATTTTTTTTGTGTGTCTGCCTCTGATAACAGCAAAGCCATTTGCAACCTGTGCCAAAAGAAACGGAGTCATGGGAAGTCCAACACCCACCTCGGTACAACTGCTTTGCGAAGGCACATGATCTCACATCACAAACGCCAATGGGATCAACACATGAGTACAAGCAGCACACAAACTCAAAGCCACCATCCTCCTCCTGGTCCAGCATCTTCAGCCACATCAACCACTGCTGTCCTCATTGCCCCCTCTCAACCACCCGCCACTCCGCCTCTCACCTTCATCAGTTCCATCTCATATGCCCACAGACAGGTGTCTGTCAAGGAAATGTTTGAGCGTAAGAAGCCAATGTCACAGAGTCACCCCCTTGCCCGGCGTCTGACAGCTGGCTTGACGGAACTCTTAGCCCACCAGCTTTTACCATACCAGCTGGTGGAGTCTGAGGCCTTCAAAAAATTTGTCGCTATTGGGACACCACAGTGGAAGGTACCCGGACAATTTTTTTTTTAAAAAAGGCAATCCCCAACCTCTACTCTATTATTGAAAAGGAAGTCATGGCATCTTTGGCATACAGTGTTGGGGCAAGGGTCCATCTGACCACTGATACCTGGTCTGCAAAGCATGGTCAGGGCAGGTATATCACGTACACTGCGCATTGGGTCAACCTGCTGACAAGCATGGAATGCATGGCTCTGCAGCGGAGTTGGTGACACCGCCACGACTTGCAGGCAGGCCTACTGCCACCTCCTCTACTCCTCCTACTCCATCCTCTTCGATAACCTCCTCGGCTGAGTCCTCTTCTGCTGCGGCGTCTGGCTGCACATCAACTGAATCCCCCCAGCTCCCCAGGGGCTATTTCACATCCCGGATACCACAGTGTCACATTGACTTGCCTGAAAGCAGAGAGCCACACCGGACCAGCAGTCCTGTCCGCCCTGAATGCACAGCTGGATCAATGGCTGACCCCGCACCAACTGGAGATCGGCAAAGTGGTGTGTGACAATGGAAGCAATTTGTTGCCGGCATAGAATTTAGGCAAGTTGTCACATGTGCCGTGCATGGCACATGTGTTGAATCTCATCGTACAACCCTTTGTGTCTAAGTACCCAGGCTTACAGGACGTCCTCAAGCAGGCCAGGAAGGTGTGTGGCCATTTCAGGCGCTCCTACACGGCCACGGCGCACTTTTCTGATATTCAGCGGTGAAACAACATGCCAGTGAGGCGCTTCATTTGCGACAGCCCGACACGTTGGAATTCAACACTCCTAATATTCGACCGCCTGCTCCAACAAGAAAAAGCCGTCAACGAGTATTTGTATGACCGGGGTGCTAGGACAGCCTCTGCGGAGCTGGGAATTTTTTTGCCACGTTACTGGACGCTCATACGCAATGCCTGAAGGCTCATGCGTCCTTTTGAGGAGGTGACAAACCTAGTCAGTCGCACCGAAGGCACCATCAGTGACCTCATCCCATTTGTTTTCTTCCTGGAGCGTGCCCTGCGAAGGGTGCTGGATCAGGCTGTAGATGAGCGTGAAGAGGAAGAGGAAGAGTTGTGGTCACCATCACCACCAGAAACAGCCTTGTCATCATCGCTTGCCGGACCTGCGGCAACGCTGCAAGAGGAGTATGAGGAAGAGGAGTCAGAGGAGGAATGTGGCTTTGAGGAGGAGGAAGACCAACCACAGCAGGCATCTGAGGGTGCTCATTGTTGTCACCTATCTGGGACCCGTGGTGTTGTACGTGGCTGGGGGGGAAGAACAGACCGTCAATGACATCAGTGAGGACGAGGAACAGGAAATGAGTAGCTCGGCATCCAACCTTGTGCAAATGGGGTCTTTCATGCTGTCATGTCTGTTGAGGGACCCTCGTATAAAAAGGATGAAGGAGAATGACCTGTACTGGGTGGCCACGCTACTAGACCCACGGTATAAGCAGAAAGTGGCGGTTCAAAACCAAACTAAAAAATATGCTTTACACAGCTTATAAGGGGGTTGTCACAGCACAACGGGAATCTAACTGGGGGAAGAGGTGAAAGTAATCCTCCTCCGACCACGCCGGCAAGGACAGGACGCTTTACAGATGTGTTGTTGATGGAGGACACGCGGAGCTTTTTCCGTCCTACACATCGCCACAGCCCTTCGGGATCCAGCCTTAGAGAACGACTCGACCGACGGGTGGCAGACTACCTCGCTTTAACTGCAGATATCGACACTCTGAGGAGCGATGAACCCCTTGACTACTGGGTGTGCAGGCTTGACCTGTGGCCTGAGCTATCCCAGTTTGCGATAGAACTTCCGGCCTGCCCCGCTTCAAGTGTCCTGTCAGAAAGGACCTTCAGTGCAGCAGGAGGCATTGTCACTGACAAAAGAAGTCGCCTCCGTCAAAAAAGTGTTGATTACCTCACCTTCATTAAGATGAATGAGGCATGGATCCTGAAGAAACTGACAGTCCCTTCAGGATCCATGTATGGGTTTTTAATGGGTTTTTATGGGTTTTTAATACATAAAATAAAAAATCATAATAAAGTCTCTTAATAGTTTATTAGAAGTAATGCAGACAATTTAAAAAATCCCCATCAATTCCAATACAAAGCAAGTACAAAGCAACTAAATTATTTCAGGATGTCGTAATGGTCCGTTAATTCGACAATAGTTAACCCTTTCACGACCGCAATCTGTATATATACGTGATAGCTGCATATACCCCGTGCAGCTACCACGTATATATACGTTCTGGCAGCTCTTTAATCCAATCGCTGCAAAGCGCTTGGATTAAAGCTTCTGCCCCTGCACTGTCACGGACAGCATACAGTGCAGTAATGGGACCAATCAGAGTGGCCCCTTGCCGGCAATCGATCCGATTGGTTAGTCTGTGCAGACTAACCAATCGGATCGCGGCAGTGTTAAAATGCCAGTTTCATGCTCTGATCTGCGCTCTGCAGATCAGAGCATAAAATCAGGTAATGTGTCCTCGGGTAATAAACATTCCTCCCGCCGATCTGTGTCTGTGCCCCCCCTTGTACCGCCTGCAGCTCAACTCCTACTATCTGCCGTGATTTGGTCCGCCCCCTCCCCGCCCCATGCAGTCATTTTGTAGCCTCGGCGATCCCCCCCCTACCCATGCAGTCATTTTGTAGCCTCCCCGATCCCCACCCCACCTTTCCAGCGCTGCCCCCCGATCCCCCTGCTGTGTGCGATGGCGGCGGCTCTATTACTGAGCCGCCGCCATCAGCAGAGAGTGTCAGCTCTATGCTGACACTCTCCTGTAACCCCAAAGATGCCGTGGTTGCGGCATCCATGAGGTTAACAGAGGGAGGGAGCTCGCTCTCTCAACCATCGGGGCTGCAGTGCTGTGATTGCAGCACCCGATGGTTGCCATGGCAACCGGACGCTTTGCAAAAGCGTCCTGTTGCCATGGAAAGGTGTCCAGTGCTGCCACCTACAGGACATCTGGAAGTATTATACTTTGCAATGCAAGAGCATTGCAAAGTATAGTACAACTATCAGCCCCACTGGATCTTGAAGATCCAAGAGGAACTGATAAAAAAATGTGAAAATAATAAAAGTAAAAATAAATAAATAAATAAATAAAAATGTAAATTAAAAAAAGAAATTGCCTTTTCCTATAAAAAAGGAAAAAATAAAATAAAATACACATATTAGGTGTCAGCACGTCCGTAACGACCATCTCTATAAATATATCACATGATAGACCCCGTCCGATAAACACCATAAAAATAAAATAAAAAAAACAGTGCCAAAAAAGCTATTTTTGTCACCTTACATCACAAAAATTGCAACAGCGAGCGATCAAAAAGGCTTATGACCCCCAAAATAGAACCAATCAAACCGTCACCTCGTCCCGCAAAAAATGATTCCCTATTTAAGACAATCTCCCAAAAAATAAAAAAAGTTATGGCTCTCAGACTATAGAGACACTAAAACATCATTTTTTGGGTTTGAGAAATGCTATTATTGTGTAAAACTTAAATAAATAAGAAAAAGTATACATATTAGGTATTGCCACGTCCGTAACGATCTTCTCTATAAAACTATCACATGACCTAACTCCTCAGATGAACTCTGTAAAAATAAATAAATGAAAACTGTTCCAAAACAGCCCATTTTTGGGTCACCTTGCCCCATAAAGTGTAATAATGAATGATCAAAAATGTACCCAAAAAATGGTACCAATAAAAACCTCAACTCTTTCTGCAGTTTCTACAATGGGGTCATTTATGGGGGTTTCCACTATGAAAGCCCCACAAAGTGACTTCAGATCTGAACTGGTTCTTAAAAAGTGCGTTTTGGAAATTTTAATAACCCTTAAAAATTGCAAGAATTGCTTCTAAACTTCTAAGCCTCTAACGTCCTAAAAAAATAAAATTACATTTCCAAAATGATGCCAACATAAAGTAGACATATGGGGAATGTTAAGTAATAAATATTTTATTAGGTATCAATTTCTGTTTTGGAGGCAGAGAAATTGAAATTTGGAAAATTGAGAATTTTTCAAAATTTTGGGTAAATTTTGGATTTTTTCATAAATAAAAGTGAAATATATTGACTCAAATATATGACTATCATGAAGTACAATATGTCACGAGAAAACAATCTCAGAATGGCGTGGATAAGTAAAAGTGTTCCAAAGCTATTACCACATAAAGTGACGCATGTCAGATTTGTAAATTTTGACCTGGACACTGGGGCATCAATGACCCTTGGTCATGAAAGGGTTAATCAATTTGACACACGTCCCCGGATAGGAGACGTAACAGGGATTAAACTAAAAGGGATAGTACAAACCAGATTCCAAAAAAGTTGGGACACTATACAAATCGTGAATAAATACTGGATGCAATGATGTGGAGGCGCCAACTTCTAATATTTTATTCAGAATAGAACATAAATCACGGAACAAAAGTTTAAACTGAGAAAATGGACCATTTTAAGGGAAAAATATGTTGAATCAGAATTTCATGGTGTTAACAAATCCCCAAAAAGTTGGGACAAGGCCATTTTCCCCGCTGTGTGGCATCTCCCCTTCTTCTTACAACACTCAGCAGACGTCTGGGGACCGAGGAGACCAGTTTCTCCAGTTTAGAAATAGGAATACTCTCCCATTCTTGTCTAATACAGGCCTCTAACTGTTTCATCGTCTTGGGCCTTCTTTGTTGCACCTTCCTCTTTATGATGCGCCAAATGTTCTCTATAGGTGACAGATCTGGACTGCAGACCGGCCATTTCAGTCCCCGGATCCTTCTCCTACGCAGCCATGATGTTGTGATTGATGCAGAATGTGGTCTAGCATTATCTTGTTGAAAAATGCAGGGTCTTCCCTGAAAGAGATGACGTCTGGATGGAGCAGATGTTGTTCTAGAACCTGAATATATGTTCCTGCATTGATGGTGCCTTTCCAGACATGCAAGCTGCCCATGCCACACGCACTCATGCCACCCCATACCATCAGAGATGCAGGCTTCTGAACTGAGCGTTGATAACAACTTGGGTTGTCCTTGTCCTCTTTGGTCCGGGTGACATGGCGTCCCAGATTTCCAAAAAGAACTTCGAATCGTGGCTCGTCTGACCACAGAACAGTCTTCCATTTTGCCACACTCCATTGTAAATGATCCCTGGCCCAGTGAAAACGCCTGAGCTTGTGGATCTTGCTTAGAAATGGCTTCTTCTTTGCACTGTAGAGTTTCAGCTGGCAGCGGCGGATGGCGCGGTGGATTGTGGTCACTGACAATGGTTTCTGGAAGGATTCCTGAGCCCATTCTGGGATTTCCTTTACAGTAGCATTCCTGTTTGTGGTGCAGTGTCGTGTAAGGGCCCGGAGATCACGGGCATCCAGTACGGTTTTACCGCCTTGACCCTTACGCACAGAGATTGTTCCAGATTCTCTGAATCTTCGGATGATGTTCTGCACAGTTGATGATGATAGATGCAAAGTCTTTGCAATGTTTCGCTGGGTAACACCTTTCTGATATTGCTCCACTATCTTTCTGCGCAACATTGTGGGAATTGGTGATCCTCTACCCATCTTGGCTTCTGAGAGACACTGCCGCTCTGAGAAGCTCTTTTTATACCCAATCATGTTGCCAATTGACCTAATTAGTGTTAATTGCTCTTCCAGCTCTTCGTTATGCTCAAATATACTTTTTCCAGCCTCTTATTGCTACTTGTCCCAACTTTTTGGGGATTTGTTGACACCGTGAAAATTTGAATCAACGTATTTTTCCTTTAAAATGATACATTTACTCGGATTAAACGTTTGATCCATCATCTACGTTCTATTACAAATAAAATATTGACATTTGCCATCTCCACATCATTGCATTCAGTTTGTATTCACAATTTGTTTAGTGTCCCAACATTTTTGGAATCCGGTTTGTACATCTCCCAGCATTTCTCTGGCTTTCAGTTCTTACATTTCCATAGTCTCCTTTCCAAAAAAAGCCCTGCCCTTTCATATCACATGATTATCTTCACAGGCTTCCACAGCATCCCCACTCCTGAGCTCCACCCCCTCCTGCACTGATCACATGACAGTGACATCATCCCAGGTCCTAAATCACCTCTTCTCCCCACTGCTGAGCTCCGCCCCTCCTCATCACATGGCAGTGACGTCATCACAGATCCTACATCACCACTTCTCTCCATTGCTGAGCTCCGCCCTCCTGATCACATGGCAGTGACGTCATCCCAGGTCCTGCAGCTCTTGCAGTGCACAGATACAGAGCAGGTCCTGGTCAGGGTCTCTCTTCTTCTCTCCAGAATCCCCCTTTATCCCCGGGGTCTCTCCTTGTCCTGGAGGATCTCCTCCAGCTCCTCCACCAAGGATGGACAGGAAGGAGATCAGCAGAAGAATATTAGACCTCACCTTGGAGATCATCTCCCTGCTGAGCGGAGAGGTAAACCTTTCTAGATTTCTCTCCTCTTTATTGTATTCTGGAGCCAGTAAGACATCGGGAAGGAGAATCCATCATAGGAAGTGATAGGAAGAGGCTCCTGGAGAACGGCCTCCAGACCTTCCAAGGGATGGAGAAGCTGAAGACCGGTCACCGCTCAGTGATGGGGGATGTGGAGCCAGAGGAGGGAAGTAGGCAGGTTGTCCCCAGGAGATGGCGGCAGTGTGGTCTGGAGGGAGGATTTCTACCATTAGTCTGACATCTAGATGATACTAGAAGAAGGAGGCCTCCACTACGTCTAGAGGAAAGAAGGCTTCTCCACAACATAGAGGAGGAGTCTTTACTGTAAGAGCAGGGGGACTATGGAGCTCTCTGCCAGAGGAAGGGGGATGGAGGATTCTCTAGAAGAGTCCAGAAGGGGTTGGAGGGGAAGAATATTCCAGCTTCTAGGGACTAGATTACTGGAGATGGGGCCATGATCCCGGGAGGGATTCTGAGGGGAGATCTGGAGTCAGTGTCTCTCTCCATCCACAGGATTACACCCTGGTGAAGAAGACATCGGGGAGGACTCCCATCATCCAGGAGTCAGGAGGGTGGACCCCCATCACAGAGCCTCCCCCCCTGATACATGAGCAGAAGGTCCTAGAACTCACCCACAAGATGATGGAGCTGCTGACTGGAGAGGTGACACTGCTGGGAATACTGGGAGGTTCTCCAGTAACAGCACTAGATGGGTCTGGGTGATGATGGTGTCATTGTGTTGTCAGGTTCCTGTAAGGTGTCAGGATGTGGCGGTGTATTTCTCCATGGAGGAGTGGGAGTATATAGAAGGACAGGAGGATCTGTACGAGGACGCCATGATGGAGGAGCCCCGGCCTCTGACATCACCAGGTAAAAGGATACCTTTCCGATTTTAGAGGTCATCTTAATACTACTCCCATCATCTCATCATCACATATACACTCACCTAAAGAATTATTAGGAACACCTGTTTTATTTCTCATTAATGCGATTATCTAGTCAACCAATCACATGGCAGTTGCTTCAATGCATGTAGGGTTGTGGTCCTGGTCAAGACAATCTCCTGAACTCCAAACTGAATGTCAGAATGGGAAAGAAAGGTGGGCTACAACAGCAGAAGACCCCACCGGGTACCACTTATCTCCACTACAAATAGGAAAAAGAGGCTACAATTTGCTCGAGCTCACCAAAATTGGACTGTTGAAGACTGGAAAAATGTTGCCTGGTCTGATGAGCCTCGATTTCTGTTGAGACATTCAAATGGTAGAGTCCGAGTTTGGCGTAAACAGAATGAGAACATGTATCCATCATGCCTTGTTACCACTGTGCAGGCTGGTGGTGGTGGTGTAATGGTGTGGGGGATGTTTTCTGGGCACACTGTAGGCCCCTTAGTGCCAATTGGCCATCGTTTAAATGCCACGGGCTACCTGAGCATTGTTTCTGACCATGTCCATCCCTTCATGACCACCATGTACCCATCCTCTGATGGCTACTTCCAGCAGGATAATGCACCATGTCACAAAGCTCCAATCATTTCAAATTGGTTTCTTTACATGACAATGAGTTCACTGGACTAAAATGGCCCCACAGTGACCAGATCTCAACCCAATAGAGCATCTTTGGGATGTGGTGGAACGGGAGCTTCGTGCCCTGGATGTGCATCCCTCAAATCTCCATCAACTGCAAGATGCTGTCCTATCAATATGGGCCAACATTTCTAAAGATGCTATCAGCACCTTGTGGAATCAATGCCACGTAGAATTAAGGCCGTTCTGAAGGCAAAAGGGGGTCCAACACCGTATTAGTATGGTGGTCCTAATAATTCTTTAGGTGAATTCTTCAGTCTGTGTGTTATCTTCTTTAGGTTCTGACTCCAGGAGGAGAAATCCCCCCGAGAGATGTCCCCGTCCTCTGTATTCCCAGGACTGTCCAGAGGAGAAGCTCCCAGAGAATCATCAGGTAGATGGAGCTGAGCCCTATACACATCTATATAGGGGGGTCCTGCAGTCATAGAGGGGTCATAGATGGTAGGGGTCTCTTATGTGGATCTGTTAGATTTCCCACCTGTCTGCTGTATTGTCCTGAATTGTTACAGATGACAAATCAGGGGGAAGATGTGACTGATATTAAAGTGGAGGATGAAGAAGAGCGGATGATGGGCGATCCCCCGTGTAAGAGTGAGGTGGAGGAGGACATTCCAGGAGATGTGACCACAGGTATGGAATCATGAATGGAGGAAGGGAGTTGGGAGGTTTCTTCAGGTGAGGCTCCACCTTAGAGCTGCAGTAAAGTAGCACTCCAGAGCACAGAGTCATGTAGAGAAGGTAGGACAGCTCTAAAAGGAGGAGCACAGAGTAATGTAGAAAAGAGAGGACAGGTCTAGAAGGAGAAGCACAGTCATGTAGAAGGCAGAGGACAGGTCTAGAAGGAGAAGCACAGAGTCATGTAGAAGGAGGAGGACAGAGTAATGTAGAAGGCAGAGGACAGGCCTAGAAGGAGGAGCACACAGTAATGTAGAAGGCTAAGGAAAGGTTTAGAAGGAGGAGCACAGTTATGTAGAAGGCAGAGGACAGATTTAGAAGTAAGAGCCCAGAGTATGTAGAGGAGGAGGACGGTCTAAAGGAGGAGCACAGAGTAATGTAGAGCAGAGGACAGCTCTATAAGGAGAGCACAGAGTAAGTATAAGAAGATACCAGCTCTCGAAGGATGAGCAACTAGTAATGTAGAAGGCAGAGTAACAGTCTAGGAGGAGGATCACAGAGTAATGTAGAAGGCGAGGACAGCTCTAGAATGAGGTATACAGAGTAATGTAGAAGGCTGTTAGGACAGCTCTATAAGGAGGCACAGAGTAATGTAAGAAGGCAGATAACATCTCTAGAAGGAGGAGGACCAGTATGTGAAGGCAGAGGACAGCTCTATAAGGAGGAGCACAGAGT